>NC_068989.1:7444487-7453533 GCF_001194135.2 Octopus bimaculoides
TCTTGCACACCACAACTGATGCTTCTTATGTTCAGCTTTTCTCTCAAGATACTTACACTCTGACGGGTATGCACACTGACATTACACATCCAGCGGAGCATACTGGCTTCATTCCTTGCGAGCTTACGCATGTCCTGTGTATGCTTGTTTTTGTGTTTGCGCTTGTCCTCCCCTACCCTTTTGATAACCTGTGTTGGTTTGTTTATGTCCCTGTAGCTTAGTGGTTCAGCACTATAGAATACCTTAGGAATGAGAATGTATAAAATAAGCAGTTTACAAAAGTGACCCTTTCTTCGGACAGCATTCTCCCAGGGATGCAAATTATGTTTAATCAATAAACCAGCATCCTTCATTTGCCAATAATAGTCATTAAAACAACAATATAAAGAATAATATCAAATTGTTTGAGAAAGTTCAGGGAGCTTTTACTTCTGTTGGTAACCAAAGGTCTCTCTCTCTGTCTTCTAGTAAAAGGAAGATTGTATGATGCATGTGTACAAACTGCGATGCAACATGAGAGTGAGATGTCGTTAAACGATGATGATGATGATGATGATGATGAATGGGAAGGTGTTTAGGATTTAAACTGGTGGAAGGTTTTAACTCAGATCATTTTAAAACATGGCGTCTGTGTGATAGAAGCAGGTGTGAATTCCAGCTAGTTGGTATGTATAAGATTAAGATAGCATTGGGCTCAAAATCCAATTCTAATCTGATACCAGCTATGTGATGACATACAAGCACTACTTATAGCAGACAGCACTCAAAACCTTTATTTGGTCGCCTGACCTATTAGAAATAAAGCTTATACCACACCGAAGGTATGGTCGTGTAAAGAAGCTTGCTTTGCAACTGTGTGGTTTCTGGTTCAGTTCCACTGTACACCACCTTGGGAAGTAGAACGTATAATAATTCTAGTGAAATACATTCACTGATTTCAAATTTAGAAATAATACATTTCCTGTCGGCTTTGTAAACATAAGGACACAGGAAATGTCTCCCCCTTGTAAACATAAGGACACTGGAAATGTGTGAAGGCCAACAGGAAGCAGTGCAGCTTCTTAGGTCCAAAACAACAGTAGTATTATTCCCTTCATGGGACTGTCAACATTAAGTTGACAACATACAGCTACTTCATTGTATCACTACTGCATAAATCTCTCTGAGAGATTTAGAAATGTATTATTTCTATTTTTTAAATCATTAAATGTATTTCACTAGAATTATTATATATTTACAAGAGCTTGACAGGCCATTGCTACTCCAGATTGATGATGAGCAAATACTCAGAAACATGTCTCCGGATGCAGGGTTAGCTAAGTGGAGGTGCTTGTCTCCCCCTTGTAAGTATAAGGACACAGGAAATATGTCAAGGCCGACAGGAAGCAGTGCAGCTTCCTAGGTCCAAAACAACAGTAGTATTATTCCCTTCATGGGACTGACAACATTAAGTTGACAGCATACAACTACTTCATTGTATCACTACTGCATAAATCTCTCTGGGAGATTTAGAAATGTATTATTTCTAAAAATGGAGTAAATTCGTTTGACTAAAATTCTTCACGGCAGTGCCCCAGCATGGCCGCAGTCTCATGTCTGAAGCCAAAGCAATAAAGGAATCGGATGGCCAGGAGGTTGATGAATGACATAATATTACTTTGACAGTATTTCAAACTGGCATTCCATCATTTATGATCAAAAGGATCCCAGTTGGTCTGACCAACTGAAATTAACATGCAAGTGGCCGAGTACTCCACAGACACGTATACCCTTAACTGTAGTTCTTAGGGTGTGGCCCTTTGAAATACTCATTTTGATCAGCTGAGTGGATGGGAGCAATGTGAAATAAAGTGTCTTGCTCAAGGATACAATGTGATATCGGGAATCGAACTCGCGACCTTATGATCATGAAGTGAATACTCTAACCACTAAGACATGCACATTCACACCTCCCCCTGGATGGAATGCCAGTCCATCACAGGTTTACTTACTCACGACTAGGTGGACTGGAGTAATGTGAAATGCAGTGTTTTGCTCATGAATACAACACACTGCCCAATTCAGAAACTGAAACCGCGACCTTATAATTCTAAATGCAACATCTTAACCACTAGGCTACATGCCTTCTTAGGAGTTGTTCACTTGACTATTGTGTCAATACTAGCTGCTTTGAAGGCAACGAGCTGGCAGAAATGTGAGCACGCCAGGCGAAATGCTTAGCGGTATTTCGTCTGTCTTTACGTTCTGAGTTCAAATTCTGCCGAGGTCGACTTTACCTTTCATCCTTTCGGGGTCGATAAATTAAGTACCAGTTATGCACTGGGGTCGATGTAATCGACTTAATCCCTTTGTCTGTCCTTGTTTAGCCCCTTGTGGGCACTAAAGAAATAGGAAACATTCTCGGGTCAATCTAATCGACTGGGCCCCCTCCTCCAAAATTTTGGGCCTTGTGTCTAGAGTAGAAAAGAATATTGTTACTTCTACCGAAGGCGGCGAGCTTACAAAAACATTAGAATGCCAGGCAAAATGCTTAGCGGTATTTCGTCTGTCTTTATGTTCCGAGTTCAAATTCCGCCAAGGTCGACTTTGCCTTTCATCCTTTTGGGGGATCGATAAATTAAGTACCTGTTGTGTACTGGGGTCGATCTAATCGAGTGCTCCCCCCTCCCCCATAAATTTTCGGCCTTGTGTCAAGAGTAGAAAAGAATATTAACTGCTTTGAGATATTTTGAAGTAGCAACAAGCTCACCTCCTGCTAAATCTTTTACCTAATCACCGCCTCAGTTCTGACTGCCACCTAACAAGCTCCGCCCACAATATCCTGATAAAAAACCACTAATCAGCTCTTCCAATTACAAAAGTCAAAGAATAGTTGTCTGATATTTGTTTTTCCTGGTCTGTTATAATAACAACCTAACGTGTCTCCTTTTTTGAACTTAATGTAATCTCACACAAATAACACCTCAGCACATTCTTTTATGAACATTTAACACACCTGACCCAATTCATAAATAATATAAAGCTTTCTGCTAAGAATCGCTCAAATACTTTTAAAAACATATGACAACAAAACCAAGCATATATTTTCAAAATAAGCAATTGTCACAACCGTGGCTGTTAC
Source organism: Octopus bimaculoides (assembly GCF_001194135.2). Lineage (NCBI taxonomy): Eukaryota > Metazoa > Mollusca > Cephalopoda > Octopoda > Octopodidae > Octopus > Octopus bimaculoides. The sequence goes on from NC_068989.1 coordinate 7,447,609, forward strand.
AGATGATTTATATAATTGGAAACAGCAGGATTGTCACCACCTGCTGTATGCGTTTCTAGCTAACATTATCAGTCACACTGCAAAACAAGAGTCTTCATGAACTTAACTCTAGATAAACAATGTATTTTACTCATAAAGTCCTGTGGCAGTCTTGTAACACAGGTTTGTTGTTATCCATTCATTGTTGCAAATTGCTGACAGACAGATGGAAGATTAACCATTTAGCATTCAGATTATTCAAGCAAATGTAACATTTATTCATATTGTTTCCAATGAATCATGCATTACGTTGTAACTTCAAGATTTCAAAGGTATGATTGCTAATTTTCAAAATGACATTTTAGAGTTGGTGTGAGAGTCCAGATCTGACTAGGTTTAACATAAGACAGGTAGAATAATATTTGGGCTGGATTTGGCCTGCTTAAATGCTAAAGGATTAACATTCCTTTTATCTTTCTAGCAGAAGTTTTCCATTTAAATAATTGAAAAATCAATAATAAATCTCTCCACATTTCGGTGGCAAATATACTTCACGATGTGCTACTAGTGTTTTACATCTCGCTCAGAGATTTATTATCGCTTGTTTCCACTTTTTCGAGATCAGCGATGATTTGTCACTGGAAAAAGCATATAGTATTTTGCGTTTGGAATCAGTTCTCATCCCTAGTTGATGGCAGGTTACTTATTACTTTATTGCCCGCAAGGGGCTAAACATAGAGGGGACAAACAAGGACAGACAAAGACATTAAGTTGATTACACCGACCCCAGTGCGTAACTGGTACTTAATTTATCAACCCCGAAAAGGATGAAAGGCAAAGTTGACCTCCTGCGGAATTTGAACTCAGAATGTAATGGCAGACGAAATAGCACTAAGCATTTCGCCCGGCGTGCTAACGATTCTGCCAGCTCGCTGCAGGTTACTACCCAGAAACCCAGGCCTGTGTATCACGTAAAGCTGGAGATGGGAACAATGATTTCCCTTCGCAAATACTAATCGGACACAGACAGTGTGTCGTTAGCCAGCTGGAGGAGATGTCTTCCTGGGGCTATAAACAACAGTAGCATCGTCCCCTATGGGACCACCACATTTAGATGCCAAATATGCTTCATCATTGAAAAATGTTATTTTAAAAGCACTGAGATGATGTGACCTCTCCACATAACTACTGACATCTCTCTCTCTTGGTCTGTCGATGCCTTTGAATGACACATCGGGCTGTCAGTGATCACCAGTTACCTCTGTCACTGTCATACTGGTATACTGCAAGTAATTTTTTAACAGCCTGTGATGGTTTGGCTTGTTTTCAATATTTTATTATTAACAATTACTGTACTCAGCAGACATACTTCCATCCAAGTTCCTAAGTCTACAACACTTCATCTCCCATTCATAATATGGCTGCATTATATGCAGAACAATTTTTGCATACAATTAATAATAAAAGAAGTGCGTTTTAAGCACAGACAAATATGGCAATTATTATTCTTTCTAATTTTGGTATGTGACCAGTGCTGGATTAACCAATACGCAAAAGAAGCACATGCTCAGGCCATCAGGGGAAGGAGAGAGGCAACACAGAAATGGTAAATGGTTTACAACACAAAAGAAATCACTTGCTAGAATAATATTCAAGATGCTTTATCTCTAATATGGATAAAAGCAGATGTGTTATGGAAGATTAATTTTGAGGATCTGATCAAAGACTTTGCAATTAAAAAAAGTAGGAGAAAACTTTTCAAATATAAGCAATGTGGAAGTATACACAAATAAATATTATTTTCCATGTTACTGTTAGTTTTGTTCCATTTTGAAAAATAGAAATTTATTTTATGGTTTATTAATTGTTGTAGCCTATGCCAGTGGTGTATAACCTTGCCCACTTATGAGTACTCTTCATTCATTGTGCCATCGTGAATAGTAAGACAAGCAAGACAAAAAAATGTGATTGATAGCGTGAATGATCTTTACTACTTGGGAGCCTGGAAAAAAGATCAAAGCTTGTTAAAATGAAGGAAAATCATTGAATTTACCTGTTTATATGTTCCATTGAGTTTCACCTGAAGCAAACCAAGTCTCATGTCGGCCACAAAGAGGTTATCAAGGCGATCAAACTGACACCCAGCAGGGATTCCACCATAACCGTTGATTTCAGGTTCACACAGAATGGCATTCTGTCAAAATAAATGGTATATGATTAGAAACGGAATCAGGACACATTATTTATTTGCTTCTCGATGCTCCAGGAAGTCTATCTCTTATGTATACCAATTGTTACCTGAAGGTATCAATTGGTATACATAAGTAGGTATATCAATACCTACTTGTTTCAGTCATTGGACTGTGGCCATGCTGGGGCATCACACTGAAGTGTTTTAGTTGAACAAGTCAACCCCAGTACTCATAGTTTTTATAAATCTGGTACTTATTTTATTAGTCTTTTTTTTGCCAAACGGCTAAGTTACAGAGGTGTAAACAAACCAACACTGGCTGTCAAGTGGTAGGGGAGCAGTGAGAAACGGTGACAGACAGGCAAGCAGACACACATATATGTATACACACATATATATATGTACATATATGTAGGTAAATATATATGTGTGTGTGTATATGTATGTGTGTGTGTGTATACACTTTTTACCTACACTATTCACTTGTAAGGCATTGGTTGGACCAGGGCTACAGTGAAAGACACTTACCCAAAGTGCTGGGCAATGGGGCTGAATCTGAAACCACATGGTTGCAAAGCGAGTTTCTGAACCACACAGCCGTACCTATAACTACATGATCACATTTTTAAAAATTCAATCACATTCACACTTCCATGTATGTCACTTAACATTTTGTATCGAGTAGACAATCCTTAATGCAGTCCTTTTCATATTTTGAAAACCCTTAATAATTCATTAAGCTAGTGTTACTAACATAATACTTTACACAAAAGACTAACATACACTGCTTTCTCTACCTAGTTTCACATGAGTACCATGGGAAAGTACAGTTCGTTCTCATAAATAGTAAAAACCTTTGTATCATTAGCAAGTATCGTCGATACTCTCAGGTCAATAAAATAAAGTACTGGAATTCATCATCATCATCATCATCGTTTAACGTCCGCTTTCCATGCTAGCATGGGTTGGACGATTTGACTGAGGATGGTAACAATTAATACCCTGACTTTGTACCTAAATTAGGAACAATTATTATTGGAAAATTATGTACAAATGTACTCTAATTGGGATCAATGTCCTTGATAATGAGATGCAATTACTTTCCTTAGATAATGGGGAATTTCAAACAATCCTAGTAGTTCCTAGTAGAGTAGATATCCGTATTAATTCTTTAGCATTTAAGCTAGTCATATCCAGCCCAAATATTTTATCTGTTTTATGCTCAAACCAGCTAGATCTGATCTCTCACACCTACTCTGATAATGTTATTGAACTCTCAACCCGAGTCTCATATCGGCTAAAAAGAGGTTATCAAGGCGACCAAACTGACATCCGGCAGGGATTCCACCATAACTATTGATCTCGGGTTCACGTAGAATGTATAATTAATTCAAAACAATGGCAGTAAATAAGCTCTACATTTGACAGAAAAATCTGTATGTTAAAGGGTTAATGCAGCTCTTATAATTATGCTGATCCTTGTAAGGAAAACTATCAAGCTTGTTGGTAACAGTAGCTAAGATACCTATAACTACTAGGAGTGCTTTTACAAAAACCCTCCACAGTCTTCGCAGTTACCTCGCTAAGTCCTGGTATTTCCTTATTTTTTCCCCCCTGTCCTTTAACTGCCACATTCATATCAGCAAGCATAGCCACATCTATGATGATGCACTCTTTAGATACTTTGTCGTCGTCGTCATTTAACATCTGCTTTCCATGCTAGCATGGGTTGGACGATTTGACTGAGGACTGGTGGACCAGGAGGCGACACCAGGCTCCAATTTGATTTGGCAGAGTTTCTACAGCTGGATGCCCTTCCTAACACCAACCACTCCGAGAGTGTAGTGGGTGCTTTTACGTGCCACCGGCACAAGGGCCAGTCAGGTGGTACTGGCGACGGCCTCGCTCAAAATGGTGCATTTTACGTGTCACCTGCACAAGAGCCAGTCCAGCAGCACTGGCAACGATCTCGCTCGAATGTCATATTGGCAACAGCCATGCTTGAAATGGTGTATTTTACGTGTCACCTGCACAAGAGCCAGTCCATCGGCACTGGCAACAATCTCACTCGAATATCTTTTCACGTGCCAGGGAGGCGACGTTTGTCCAAGATGATAATGTCCAGTCATCTTTCCTGAATCTCAAACTCAGTTTGTACAGTGAAGTCCCACAAGAATTCAGACTGATTATTCTATCAAACTCTCTGTTTGATGTTAGTACCATTCTCTGCTTACTTCAAAAATCTCCTGACACGTTATTAGTAATTTTCCCCCACCAAGCTGAGCTTAGTTATATACGCTTTTGTTTTCCCCATTTAGTTCTTAGTCTAACCGTTACAGTTTAAACAATACTGGTACAATACCTTGAACAATAGATACTAGCTGTCGGATGTCATAAAAAAGTATATCTACCAACAGCTTTGATGTCGTTCAGAAACCCTGGCAACTGACAATATACTCATCAAAGTCACCTGTTCAGATAACATCTGGTACAGGTTTTCAGAATTCAATAATTGCACAATGAGCAGCAGATGCATGTAAGTAAATATTAATAGATGTAGCTAAAAATACATCCATCAAAGCAATGTGATAAAGAAATACAACTCCAGTAACACACCGGATATTGCTAACCTCATCAAAACTTCTCAAACGCAATAGATGAAAACAAGGAGTGACTGATTCAGTATTGACTCAGACATTGATTTATCAATTTATGGTAGCACTGACTTCGACTCCCTCTTGGACTCTGACTCCTGTGTTTCAAATTAATCCAATATTTCTGACATCGATTGAAAGCTCAAAACAAGGATGGTTAAGGGAAGTCATCAGGATGCTTTGTGTCATCCAAACCTGTTGAAGTTTGACTTTAAAGAACATAACTGTGTCTCTGAGGCATTTTTCTTACTTGTGAAGTGTCTTTGTTGCTCCCAAGGCCTAAGGAAGAGCCCTCCATGAGCGCTAGCTTATAAGCCACCCTATCGGGCGGATTTTAAGCTCGTTAATAATAATTGGATATTTTAAAAACAAACTTGGTTAGATATAAACCTTCTTTTCAGAATTCTAACATTGTTTTTTTTTATATAAAATTTAAGCGAATGAAATATGAAAGATTATACGAAATGAGATACAAAATTATATTATAAAAGATTGAAGAGTTGATCCCTACAAAATTTAATAAAGAAACATTGTATCTATAGAACAAGGGTTAAATAAAAATAAAAAAATTTACTAACAGGTGTGAATATGGTTGTGTTGTTAAGAAGCTTGTTTTGCGACCATGTAGCTTTGAGTTCAATCCCACAGTACGGCACTTTGGGCAAGTGTCTATTACTACATCCTGGGCTGACCAATACCTTGTGAGTGAATCTGGTAGATGGAAACTGGGGGGAAACCTGTCATAAACATGTATGTGTGAGTGTGTGAGACATTGTGTTTGTCTCTTCCCCACCATTTGACAGTTGGTATTGGTCCCTGTAACTCAGCAGTTCAGTGAGAGAGCCTGATAAAATGAATACCAGACTTCAAAAAAAAAAAAACAAGTGCTGGAGTTGGTTTGTTCTGCCAAACCCTTCAAGGCAGTGCCCCAGCATGGCCTCAGTCCAACGACTAAAACAAATAAGAAGAGAAAAAGAAAGAAAGATAGATAACATCTTGTTCATAAGAAAGAGAACTGCTCCTCTCAGCTCCACCATCTCAGAAGTCCTTAAGTAGGAGTCGATAATTTTCAGTGCAGGAAGTCTACTCTGTAAAGTGGTT
>NC_068989.1:7453855-7457517 GCF_001194135.2 Octopus bimaculoides
GCCCGCCAAAGCAGACCTTGCCGATGCTGGTGCTACATAAAAAGCACCCAGTCCAGTTTAAAGTGGTTGGCATTAGGAAGGGCATCCAGCCATAAAATGCCCGCCAAAGCAGACCTTGCCGATGCTGGTGCTACATAAAAAGCACCCAGTCCAGTTTAAAGTGGTTGGCATTAGGAAGGGCATCCAGCCATAAAATGCATGTCAAAACAGTGGAGCATGGTGCAGTCCTCTGGCTTACCAGCTTCTAACAAATTGTCCAACCCATGACAGCATGGAAAATGAACATTAAATGGTGATGGTAATTATGATGACGATATGATGACGATGATAGCATTTGTTGGTGATTGTGCATTTTTACCAACTTCGACTCAACGGCACTGACCAATGCATAATCAAAATGGAACTCAGAATTAAACAATTGAAAAGAACATAGACAGGTGCAGGCAAGATTGTGTGGTTAAAAAGCTCACTTCGCAACCACAAGGTTTTGGGTTCAGTCCCAATGTGTGACACCTTAGGCAAGTGTCTTTTAATATAGCCTTGGGCTGACCAATGCCTTATGGGTGATTTTGATAGCTGGAAACTATGTGGAAGCCCACCGAGTATGTGTATGGTTGTGTGTGTGCGCGTGCACATGTATGTATGTTTGTTCCCTCTACCACTGCTTTGTAACTGGTGTTGGTTTGTTTATGTCCCTGTAACACTGGTCTGGCAAAAGAAATTGACAGAGTAAATACCAGACTTTAAAAATAGTATCGGCTTGAACTTAAAATGCTCCAAGGTGGTGGTCCAGCTTGGCTGCAGTCCAATGAGTGAAGCAAATAAAAGAAAAGATTTAAAAAACTTAAAACTTCTTAGCAAATTTTTAGAAATATAAAATGGTTAAGTTGGACACAGAACACTCAGATATCAACCGACACCATAGGAGACCACTGAACACAAAACACAACCATACATATACACACATCTTTGAATAACTGGCTGAAACATGTGAAAACCTGTTTTTACTTTTGCTGGATAAAACAGCAAATATTTTATATACTAAGTAATTAAATAGTCAAATCAATGCTAATAAACAAGGCATGAAAAAAAAAAAAAGAGATGACAAATATTTCTGTAGCTATATTTAATCAATATTTCAATGCTTATCATTATTATTATCATTCTGTAGTCTTATTATTATCACGTGCTTTCACTGCACTACCAAGCGCAGCTCTGTGTTCCTTGGGTATGTGCTGTGGTTTGTTGTGATGCTCTTATGGTTACTGCATTGAAAGTGTTTTATGTAGGATGTGTGCGGTGCCTAGTAGTGCTATTTTCTGTATGTTATATATATTTGTAAGTCCTGGTGTTTTTGTTACATATTTGTCTGAATATTTTTTTTATCATACCTAATACGCCCACTATGATAGGAATTGTTTCTGTTTTTAAACTCCACATTCAGGTTACCTCTATTTCCGGGTCTTTGGATTTTGAAAGTCTCTCCATTTCTTTTAGAGAAATTATTATTATTAAGGCGGTGAGCTGGCAGAATCATTAGCATGCTGGACAAAATGCTTAGCAGTATTTCACCTGTCCTGGTCTTCTTAGCCCACTTGTATGTTTCTTCTAACTCATGTTGCAGGTGCACAGCATCTCCAGGGTTTTCTATCACCTGTGGGACTTTTGTATCATCTGCATAACTTGTGATCGTGGCTAAGGGCATATCTGAGAGGACCATTATAGACAGTAGTGGTCCCAAAACAGTGCCTTGCAGAACCCCACTCACTGTTTGCATGTCATTGGCTACTACTGAAGAAAATGAATTAGCTTAAGTTTGTACTCAATATTTTATTTATTGTGTGTGTGTGTGTGTGTTTGTGTGCTCATGCATGCAGTTTGTGTGCTCGTGCATGCATAAATTGAGATTTCTTAAAGCTATAACCACAAAGAGTTATTTGTTATGTTACGCTTACCCCCTACTGGTTGATCTTTTCCATTTCTTTGTTACGTTAAAATGTTTTGTATTTTCTCTTTATCGTCTCCTCTTCTCTCTCTCCCTTCATCCCTTTCGCATGGAAAAGATCAAAATTTAGGATCTCAGATTCACAAACAATATGGACATTGTTCATGATGTGAAAGTGACGCCAACATTAATTTCAGATAATGGAGCTATCTACGTATGGACCAAAAGTAGCCAGAGACATACAGCCTAAAGGAAGCACCCAAAATCTCTCCAGTCTTAATTTCCACAAAGCAAACTGGAAATTGATCCAAAAAGAGATCCTTAGACAGAAATACAAAGAGATACAAATGAGAAAAAAATACCAAAAATGCATGAATATTGCATATATTTCTATAGCAATATTCTTTTCTACTCTAGGTACAAGGCCTGAAATTTTTGGGGAGGGGGCCAGTCGATTAGATTGACACCAGTACACAACTAGTACTTTAATTTATCAACCCTGAAAGGATTTCTATAGCAGTATTATCATGCTAGAATGGACATATTGTGATATATAGAACTAAGAAAGTCAGAACAGATAAACTGAATAAGATTACTCCATAGCATTATATTTCTGATTTGAAATATGAAATCAAAGTTCTAAATGAACAGATATAAATAAAGGAAATAACATTAATACATGGGTGTGTTTGGAAGCTTATAACTGGAGAGGCATGGAAGGATATACATTCAGGAGATAAAAAATGTGAGATAAGGCATGATCAACTGGAAGTAATGTGAATAGATAGGCATTAGGTTTGACAGATTAACATTAGAGTTAATCTGAATACTTGAATTAACCCTTTCATGACCAACCTGGCTGAAACCAGCTCTGGCTCTGAGTACAAATGTCTGGTTTTCATAAGTTTTGAATTAAAATCTTCCACCAAACCTTAGTTATAAATTATGTAACTAACACTAGCTGAATGGTAACTAAGTCATTTTACTAAATTCTTTGTTATATCTAAAATTAATTGAAAGAAACACAAAACATCTCAACATAAATATGGTCACAAAAGGGTTAAAATATATAACAGAGAAACAATTCTTAACCCTTTTGATACCATCCCAGCTGAAACCACCTCTGGTTCTGAGTACAAATGTCTTGTTTCCATTATGTCAGACATAAGAAGCATCAGATGTGGTGTGCAAGAGAGATGACTGTGCTGGTATGGTCATGTGCTGCGTATGGATGAGGAGAGCTGTGTGAAGAAATGTCACACTGTGGAAGAGGTAGACCCAAGAAGACACAGATTGAGGTGGTGAAGCACGACCTTCGAACGTTGAGCCTCACAGAAGCAATGACAAGCAGCTGAGACCTTTGGAGATATGCTGTGCTTGAGAAGACCCGGTAAGCCAGGTGAGACCCTAGTCGTGGTTGATGCCGGTGTCACATAACTGGCCCATTTAAAAGCACCCTTGGGCAATATGCTGTGCTTGTGAAGACCTGTTGAATGGAGTGAAATTGTAGTCGTGGCCGACGCCAGTGCCACCTGATTGGCACCCATGCTGGGTGTAGGTATATATATAGCTGTGTTTGTTGGTTTGTTTTCTTTCCGTAAATGATAAAGTTGTGGGTGAAGATGTTTATGTTAGCGTATGGTGTGTAATGTGTGTGTGCAGGGTGGGGGGTCTGTGTATATGTGGGGATACAATTTGTGTGAAGGGGTATGTGTTG
>NC_068989.1:7458412-7459950 GCF_001194135.2 Octopus bimaculoides
TGGTTAGCTTGCTTACCAACCACATGGTTCCGGGTTCAGTCCCACTGCGTGGCATCTTGAGCAAGTGTCTTCTACTATAGCCTCGGGCCGACCAAAGCCTTGTGAGTGGATTTGGTAGACGGAAACTGAAAGAAACCCGTCGTATATATGTATATATATATATGTGTGTATGTGTGTGTATATGTTTGCGTGTCTGTGTTTGTCCCCCCAACATCGCTTGACAACCGATGCTGGTGTGTTTACGTCCCCCGTAACTTAGCAGTTCGGCAGAAGAGACTGATAGAATAAGTACTAGGCTTACAAAGAATAAGTCCTGAGGACCATTGGCTCGATTAAAGGCGATGCTCCAGCCTGGCCGCAGTCAAATGACTGAAACAAGTAAAAGAGCTGATAAAAGTGCTTTCATTTTCTCTATGAAAATGTCTTCAGTGTTTGCATTAACTCCCCCTGATTTGAAGGCTGGACCTCAATGTTACGGCTATACCGCAAAGGAATGTAACTATTACCACAAGGCATTTAGAGCAGTACTCGACCCGGATATGTACGGTGTGAGGTATAATTCCATACACTTCCTTTGTGTGTGTGTGTGTGTGTGTGTGTAAGGAGGGGGAGAAATGGTGAATGTAATAAACTGTGAACAGCTGGTACTTTTTTCAAACTCATTGCAAACGGGTATTATTACTGCATAAATCGCATAACTAAATCTTGATACAATTTTTTTTTTGCTCCCTTCATAGTTTTAGCTTTGCCCCGTGTATAAAATCGCACCCCAGTATTTTCAGATAAAATCGGTCACAGAATCGGTGCAACGTATACAAGAATAAATACGGCAATTGTTTAGAATTTAGTGCAACAAGAGCTGTGATTGTTGTACGATATCCACAAATTCCGGGAAATACGAGACCGACAACCAGTTTTAAATAACCATGTCTCTTTTATTCAAATGAGTAATTCTTTTGACGAAGGCATAACTAACCTAATTTCTTTTATAACATACAAACGTATGATATGATTCAGCGCCTATTCAAGGAAATGAATAATCATTGAATTATGAATGTTGGAATACGTACTAATATAATTTATACTATATCGATATTGCATACCCTTCGACGTGGAAATACAATAAGCATTTTCTCCCTCGAATTTTTAATCCACCACTTTTTCGATCTCACGATGTACTTTTGTTTCTTTGTCCATATGTGTGTGTGGATAGATAGATAGATAGATGATTAGAGTTAGACAGATAGAATGATAGATAGATACTTATCAATATTAAGAATGGTCTCAGTTCTCAATCACAGAAACTTGAAAAGCATATGAAAAAAATCGACGTGTAGTATAAATTAAGAAAGAGGGCCAAGTGATGGATTACCAGGGATCTTTTGCAACAACTAAACCGTTAAGAAGTATTTGTTTGATTAAAATTAAGACCACAACTCTAATTTAGATTATCAGCTGGACCTAATATATTTTTGCCCGGATGTAAAACGGGACCGCCTTACCGATTCTCTGTTCCCTATAAACCTATGTATGTAAAT
>NC_068989.1:7460158-7466645 GCF_001194135.2 Octopus bimaculoides
ATATATATATATATATATATATATATAATAATTTCTAAAAGATGATCGATATCGAACGATGAAAATTTTCTTCACTTACTTTATTTGTTTTCAAATTCACACACAATATCTGGCCGGCAGGTTTATCGTTTTTTTCCACTTCGGGAGCCACAACGTAAAAACAACCTGATTTATCAAAGACAGGGCCTTCTGAACCAAGAACATCTGATGCCACTTTGGTAAATAAAGGTTCATCGACTGGTATACTTTCCATGGTATCTCGCACTTGACGACGTCCGTAACATAGAACTTCAACGTTGCAAATATGTTGATACGAATGTCTCTTACTCTGTCTTTCTCACATTGTCACCACTCTTCCTCACTCTCATTTCCATATTCTCTCTCTCTCTCTCTCTCTATCTATCTTTCCCTCTAATTTCTCATTAATTCACATCGCTCCTTACACAGCTTTTTCATTCTCTTTCTGTTCACACACCTTTTTGGGGTTTTTTTTGTTTCATTTCGTTCATTTCATTCTTCTAACTTATTAATTTTTCCTATTTTTTCTGTCATTTCACTACCCCCCCCTCTTTCTCTCACTCATTACTCCTCTTTCATTATTATTTAAATATTTCTCATCATTCACCGGCAACATCTCTTACACATCTACAAGAAACAGCAAACTACGTGGAAACTAATGATGGTTTCGTGACAGTAAATAAATAACACGACCAAAAATTATAAGATAACAGGTAGCATACTTGATGCCGTAAAGAACGAAAAAAAAAACTGTTTCGGAATAAACTATTAGTACCTTATGGGGAAAGAAAAGTGACAGAATTGGAATATAAAATATAGAGAAAAAATGAAATTCTGGGGAGAAAAGAGAAAATCTTTGAGAATCTAATATCCGTGTACGAAACAGAATACTTAAAGAAAAAAAAAGAAAAAAGCCCAACACCTGTTTGTTTACCATCAGGTATACTGAAACTCCGCAAATAACAACAAAAACAACAATAATAATAATAATGAATAAATAAAAAAATATATCTTTATATATATGTATATCTTAAGTGTGGAGGTGCAATGGCCCAGTCATAGGATCGCGGTTTCGATTCCTAGACCGGGCGTTGTGAGTGTTTATTGAGCGAAAAGACCTAAAAGCTTCACGAGGCTCCGGCAGGGGTGGGGGTGGAGTGTCTGTGGAGTGCTCAGCCACTTGCACGTTAATTTCACGAGCAGGCTGTTCCGTTGATCGGATCAACTGGAACCCCTCGACGTCGTAAGCGACGGAGTGCCAACAACATATCTTAAGTAATGAAAACGATCATTGCCCGAACGATCGATATTAGTAAGAAAAGACTGAGATAACCCCACCAGAATAAAATTAAAGAAAAATTAACATATGAAAGGGAATCATTATGCTAGCACAACTGATAACACCAGACACATTCGGGTACCGGTTGCATTGATAACAAGCTCGATGAGGCGTCCTTTTGGGGTTAAAAAATGGTAGTTAAGTCGGTTCGTACGGAATAGCTATGATGAAGTGGAGACAAGCATTACTTTACAGAACAGTTACTACTTTCAGTTCTTATAGAAATATTCTAATTACTTTGCTTTCTTGTTTTATCGATCTTCACTATATTCTATATTTCATGAAATTTTCGGGGTTGTCTCACCTTGCTTTTTTTTTAAATTTTGTTCTTTGTTATCACAACTAATCATTTCGTTGAGGGATTCCAAACGATTTTTCACTTCTGGACCCATTTCTTTACCGTTTTACTCTGATGGGCCGTCATAACCATTCGATGTTTAATAACTGGTTTTACAGAGACATTTTGCAAAATTCGAATTTTGCTTTTCATCCATTCATTTTCTTTTCTTTTTTTTATTTTTTTACTTGTGTCAGTCATTTGACTGCGGTCACGCTGGAGCACCGTCTTTTGTCGAACAAATTGACCCCAGGATTTATTCTTTGTAAGCCTAATACTTATTCCATCGGTCTCTTTTTGCCGAACTGCTAGAATACGGGTACGCAAACACACCAACTTCGGTTGTCAAGCGATGGTGGGGAGACAAACACAGACACACAAACATATAAGTATATATATATATATATATATATATATAAGTATATATATATATATAAGTGTGTGTGTGTGTGTGTGTGTACGATGGGCTTCTTTCAGTTTCCGTCAACCAAATCCACTCACAAGGCTTTGGTCGGCCCGAGGCTATAGTAGAAGACACTTGCCCAAGATGCCACGCAGTGGGACTGAACCTGGAATAATGTGGTTGGGAAGCAAGTTTCTTACCACACAACCACTCCTGCACCTTTGTAGGTTTGCAATAGAGAAGATAATAGGAAGATAAATTGTGACTAAGGTTTAGTGGAAGATTTAAATTCAAAACTTAATGGAAACAAGACATTTGAACCACAGAGCCAGAGCCGGTTTCAGCCAGGTTGGTACCAAAAGGGTTAAGAATTGTTTTCCTATTATATATTTTAACCCTTTTGTTACCATATTTCTGTTGAGATGCTTTGTGTTTCTTTCAATTAATTTTAAATATATCAAAGAATTAGTAAAATAACTTAGTTATCATTAAGCTAGTGTTAGGAACATAAATTGTGACTAAGGTTTGGTGGAAGATTTTAATTTAAAATTTATGAAAACCAGACATTTGTACTACAGAGACAGAACCGGTTTCAGCCGGGTTGGTACCAAAAGGGTTAATGGAATAGCAAAGGAAAGTATTGATTGTACTCACTGTGCAAAATTAGTCTCTACTTAGATTAAAATAATCTTCTTTTTCCAGTAGTCATCAGGTCCAGTCAAAGACCACAAGGACCAAGAGAAATTCCACTCTAAATATAATGATTAATGGTACTTATGTGTGCAATGACTTAAATAGCACTTATGTGCTTGAGACGTAAGAGAACTGAGATGATGTAATTGTCATTATCCTCACCATCATTGCTGCCTCAGCCACCATCGCTGCCACCACCACCACCACCAACATTACCACTGCCGCCGCTGCCACCACTACCACCATCATCATCATTTGCCATCCAATTTTCCAAGGTTGCATGAATCAGACCAGATGGAATTTGTTGAGGTAGGTCTTCTTTGACTGGATGCCTTTCCAGTCTGTGACCCTCACCTGTTATGAAAGGAAGTAAAATTTTCCCCATAGCTAGACATGTTTTATATGCAAGACTGGAAACGGACAATCATATATGCATGATGGTGATGCTCAAATGCTGTTTAGACCATCACACCATGTCTAAACAAGGATGCATATAAACACATACACACACACACAAATATTTACATACATAGAGGACTGGCTGTGTGGTAAGAGGTTTGCTTGCCAACCACATAGTTCCAGGTTCAGTCCCACTGCGTGGCACCTTGGGCAAGTGTCTTCTACTATAGCCTCAGGCTGACCAAAGCCTTGTGAGTGGATTTGGTAGACGGAAACTGAAAGAAGCCCGTCGTATATATGTATGTTTGCGTGTCTGTGCTTGTCCCCCCAACATCGCTTGACAACTGATACTGGTGTGTTTACGTCCCCGTAACTTAGCGCTTCGGCAAAAGAGATTAATAGAATAAGTACTAGGCTCACAAAGAATAAGTCCAGAAGGTCCAGAAAAGGCGGGAACGCGTTGATATAGGATGACCACGCATGCACATGAGGGACTTCCTACATGCCTTCCGGAAGACATGTCCCTGCGCATGCGTGGATGAACTTCCCAAAATGGCAACTGGTATTAGGTGTCACTACACTCTATATCAATATAACAAAAGCATTCAATCCTATTGGTTATAATCAATGCCGTCAGCATTAATTTGTATCCGAGTCTATTGTGAGCAACTGAGCCAGTCCATCCTTATGGATGCAAAAGGTTAGGGTTAGGGATGTGGCAGTTCAGACTAAAGGTAGTATAGATGAGCCAGGGGAATCTATCACTGTAAAAAATTGCTAAGGGACAACAAATTGTGAGATGCTCTTTGCGTCTTTGATGCCTGTCCCCTTGACATCTGTTATTTTCGATCTGGTCCGTCCCCTCATTGATGACAAGCCACCACTTTAGGTGGTACTTGGCAAGTATCCCTCAGGTATTTGGGTCTGGGTCAATACACTCATAGAGGAAAGTGGCCTTGAGCTGGTTTCAGCTTTATTAGTTATAATAAGTTTAAACAAATATCAGTCTTATAATTTTGTCACGCTAATGATATAACAGGGCAAAGATTACTTATCTCAGAGAATTTAGTTTGTTTATATTGAAGATAATCCTCTCTTGCAGACATCAGTGTAGTTATGAAGTTTGCTTCGCAACCAGATGGTTTTGTGCCACTGAGTGACACCTCGGGCTAATATTTCCCACCATTAATGTGGTGTGCAAGAGAGATGACTGTGCTGGTATGGTCATGTGTTACATATGGATGAGGACAGCTGCGTGAGGAAGTGTCAGCCCCTAACTATGGAAGGAACCTGTGGAAAAGGTAGACCCAGTAAGACATAGGATAAGGTGGTGAAGCATGACCTTTGAACACTGGGCCTCACAGAGGCAATGACAGGAGACCGAGACCTAAGGAAATATGCTGTGATCAAGAAGACCCGACAACTAAAGTGAGATCACAGCTACATATGTTCCACCCAGTTAAAAGCAGCCCTGATGCATCGTGCGATATATGCTTGAGAAGACCTGTTGAGTCAAGTAAAACCAATATTGTAGCTGTGGCCAGTGCCGCCTGACTGGCTCCCATGCTGGTGGCATGTAAAAAGCACCATCCAAATGCGGTCGATGCCAGGTCCGCCTGACTGGCTCCCGTGTCGGTGGCACGTAAAAAGCACCATCCGAGCATGGCCAATGCCAGTTTCCCCTGACTGGCTCTTGTGCGGGTGGCACATAAAAAGCACCAACAGAACATGGCTGATGCCAATACCCCCTGACTGGCACCCATGCCGGTGGCATGTAAAAAGCACTATCCGAACGTGAACGATACCAGGCTCGCCTGACTGGCTCCTGTGCCGGTGGCATGTAAAAAGCACCCCTTACACTCTCAGAGTGGTTGGTGTTAGGAAGGGCATCCAGCTGTAGAAACATTGCCCGATCAGATTGGAGTCTGGTGCAGCCTACTGGCTTGCCAATCTCCAGTCAAACCATCCAACCCATGCCAGCATGGAAAGCAGATGTTAAACGATGATGATGAGGATGAACAGAAATTTGAAACCCATTTTATATTCAAATCATAAACACAACAGGCTTACTCACTAGAAAACAGGACGCCAAACCTCTTGGACCCAGACTAATATCAGGCTGAACTCGATTGCTATCTCTTGAGTAGAGAGAAATGAAAGATAAGAAACTTGATCTTTCTGTACAAAATATATTTTTTTCACTTCTCTTTTCTATCTTTTTTCTGTCCTCAACGAATCTAATGAATGCACAAACCACTCCTTTTTATCTCTTTCAACCAAGATCATCTTCATCGTCATCATTTAATGCCCACTTTTCGATGTTTGCATGGGTCAGGCAGAATATGTTGAGGCAGATTTTCTATGGTCAGACGTTCCCCTTGCCCCCCACACTCATCTGTCACTTTAAGTTGACAACATACCATCACTTTACTGTGCTGCTACTGCATAAATCTCTCTCAGAGATTTAAAAATGTATTATTTCTATTTTCAAGATAATATTCTCCTGTGGTTTCTTTGAGCCAAAGCCAGGAACTTTCCAGCACCTCCTCGTAGCAATAAGGGTAACAAAAACAACAACAGAGCAATGAAATTGTTTATTGGTAATGATAAATATAAATCTCAATATTGTCAATTTAGTGGAAAAAAAGTTAGCATCTTTCATAGACATGGTAGGTCCATTTAATACCATTTTCCTCTTGTTCTTCTCTTGGAACATCTTCAACACTAGAAGCGTAAACAAAAAATAGTTATTTTTTAGGATTTAAGAACAAAATAATTGACATTAGTAGAGTTTTATAAACTTTTGAGAGAACATGGAATAATTCAAGTTTTTGAGCAGTGGGATCTGGATGGTGTGAGCCTCGACGTCTGCTTTTCCAGAAGGGAATTAATTCAAAAAGGGAAAAATTTTTTTTATTTGTAACAGGGTTGGTTAATGAGTGAAATATAACGAAATCAGGTTTACATAAACGATGAAGAGGATAACACAAAAAACAAAAACAAAAATAAAGAGATGTGGGGGAGGGAGTGATTGAAATAAGATGTATAAATCATGGAAACCCCTGTTCGAGATGATAGATTAGGGTTCAGCAATTTCTTATTAAATGACCTGTGCACACAATTCGTTAATAGTGGTTATAGGCATAGGAGTGGCTGTGTGGTAAGTAGCTTGCTTACCAACCACATGGTCCCGGGTTTAGTCCCACTGCGTGGCACCTTGGGCAAGTGTCTTCTACTATAGCCTCAGGCTGACCAAAGCCTTGTGAGTGGATTTGGTAGACGGAAACTGAAAGAAGCC
>NC_068989.1:7466655-7468530 GCF_001194135.2 Octopus bimaculoides
GACCAAAGCCTTGTGAGTGGATTTGGTAGACGGAAACTGAAAGAAGCCCGTCGTATATATATATATATATGTGTGTGTGTGTGCGTTTGTCCCCCCAACATTGCTTGACAACCGATGCTGGTGTGTTTACGTCCCCGTAACTTAGCGGTTTGGCAAAAGAGAACTGATAGAATAAGTACTAGGCTAACAAAAGAAAAAGTCCTGGAGTCGATTTGCTCGACTAAAGGCGGTGCTCCAGCATGGCCACAGTCAAATGACTGAAACAAGTAAAAGAGTAAATGATTGTGTTCCACATTCGTCCACTTGGTGCGTGGTGTGCCACATGCCAGATGTTGAAGTGATGAGAGAGCAACACGAGATGAAGTGTTTTGCTCAAGAACACTCTAACCAATAGCCCACACGCCCTCAAAAGCTATACAAATAAATAATAACGCAGATTTTTTTCTGATACAGGAGGCTTCATCAAGTGCCTTGGGGGGAAATTTCGAACCTGGGTTCTCATTCCTAAGGTATATGGCGTAGTGGTTAAGAGCGCAGTCACAATTTATGTTCCTAACATTAGAGTTAAATGTAAACATAAGACTGCCCTCCACATTCATTAACTTTGTTTCAATTAACTTATATTAGCTTATATTAGCTTAGACACCATCACTGAAATCTTAAGGATCTTGTCCTGATAATCTCAATTAACTCTCTCTAATGATGACGCTGACAAATATTAATTTGGTGGAATTTCTCTTGTAATAATTTAAATATTTACTTGTCGAGTTCCTTGTATTGTTTGGATTCAAACTCTGGGAAAAACACATCAACGTCGAAGTCTGCATGTATTCTGGTGAGATAAAGTCGGATGTCATAGTTTGATTCGAGAACTTCCTAGAGAAAATGAAAAGCAAAAATATGAAGACATTTGTTACCATTGCCGACTCATCCAAATAATTTGTAAATTAAGCACAACACTTTAAATTTAGAATATGGATATCGTCGATTATACTGACTGGTTCTTATTTTAATACAGAAGGATGCAAAGCAAAGTTAACCCATCAAGCCAAGTGAAATTGTAGTCATGGCAGATATTGGTGTCATGCAAACAGTACCTGTGCTAGTGGCATGTAAAAGCACCCATTACACTCTTGCAGTGGTTGGCGTTAGGAAAACCATGCCAAATCAGACTGGAGTCTAGTGCACTCTCTCAGCTTACTGGCCCTGGTCAAACCATCCAACCCATGCCAGCATGGACAATGGATATTAAATGACGACGACAATGATAATGAGATTCATTCACAGGGCTTTGGTCAGTCTAAGCCTATAATAGAAGATTCTTGCTTGCCCAAGGTGTCAAGCAGTGAGACTGAACCTGGAACCACGTGGTTGGGAAGCAGGCTTTTTACCACACAGCCACGCCTGATAACATTTTAAAGATGTTGGTAATCGGGAACTGATACCGGCGTTGTACACCTGACTATCAGTTTAAGGCCATAAAGGTAACAAAGAAAGCAAAACAAGGAAGAAAAACCAAAGATTTGGAACTTACTTGGTACACTCCGCTGCCACCAATAATAAAAAGCTTGTTCACTTTATCTTTGATGGAACCATTTTGGAATAAATCGATAGCTTCTTTTAAATCTCTGGCAAGGTGAGCCCCTTCAGGAGCATTGCTAGAAGAAGAATTTAAAAAAAGGTGGGGGGGGGGAAAGAAAATGAAAGGTAAGATGTGAATAAATTTCTGTAGGAAATTTAGTGAAACAAATTCTATACAAAACAAGGCAAGTTTTCAGGAAACAGTCAAATCAACTTTTATTGTTTTATGGAAGGTTTTTAGTCAAACAAATCGACCCTAGGAATTATTTTTAAGGCCTAGTACTTATTCTGCTG
>NC_068989.1:7469293-7475515 GCF_001194135.2 Octopus bimaculoides
ATATATATATATATATATATATATATATATATATATATATATATACATATGCTCTTGGTGTGAATGGTTTTCTTATACGGTGCAAGGTTTTACAATCCTGTAAATAATAATATTGTCATTCATATATGCCTAAAGCTTATAGTGATCACCTAATGCCAACCACTCCAAGAGTGTAGTGGGTGCTTTTTACGTGCCACCAGCACAGGGGCCAGAGGAGCTGGCATCAACCACGATCGGATGGTGCTTTTTATGTGCTACCGGCACGGAGGCCAGTCGAAGTGGCACTGGCATTGACCATGTTCGGATGGTGCTTTATACGTGCTACCGACACAGGGATCACAACTACAATTTCCATTTGATTTGATTTTGATGTTGCTGTAGATGTTGATGTACTTGACTCAATAGGTCCCCTCAAGCACAGCACGTCGCCCTACAATCCAAGGTACTTTTGAATGGGCTGGTTATGTGACACTGGTGTGGGTTACGGCTGTGGACTCACTATATTTGCCTGGTCTTCTCAGTCCCAGCATACCTCCAGAGGTCTCTGTCTTTTGTCATTGCCTGTGAGGCCCAACATTCGAAGGTCATGCTTCACCACCTCACCCTATGTCTTCCTGGGTTGGTTTTAAATTCCTGAGGCTCTATTAGAGCACTAATTAGTTGTGCTGTACTATGGGATAATTATCCCACTTATTTCTTCATTATATATATAGAAATCGACCCATGATAAACAATGATGTGGCTTTTAAAATTCATAACAGAACATGTGTAAAATGTGGAAGGGTGTGCCTCTTAGTTGGAAGCCTAAAAAGACATGTTAAGGGAGTGCATATGGTGGCACCAGTTTCTCCTGCCAGCCAGCACAGTTGTCTAGTAAGTAATAAAATGTGTAAAAGCTTGGTCAGGCTTAAAAGTCATATAAGGGCATCACATGGCAACAATCAGGAATCATTTCAGTAAGTCTTCTTGGCAATGACTTTTCTTGTGTAACAAGGATGCAGCTGTGATATATATATATATATATGTATATATATCATTTCTTTTATCTTTTACTTGTTTCAGTCATTTGACTGTGGCCATGCTGGAGCACTGCCTTGAAACTTTAGTTGAATGTAGTTCAATAATCGAAAACAGCTAGGTAAAAAAGAAAGAAAAGAAAAACAAAAGACAAGCAAGCAAGAAAGAGAGAGAGAGAGAGAGAGAGAGAAAGCTCTAACCTGGATGTTCCGACTTTTTAGTAATGAAGGAGAAGAAAGCCATCTCTTTCCTAAAAGAGAAGAAAATGTGGAAAATATTAAGGTTAGGAAAAGAATGGAGGCATTAACACAGACAGTGATGATAATACAGTTCTATATTTAAGAGATGAGGGATTATTTACATTATTTACAGTTGACAGATATTTGTCCCCAGATTGTTTGTTGTTAACACAACGTTTCGGCTGTTATTATTATCATTATTGAGTGAGAGAGCAGTGCATGCCATCAAAGTGGCACTGGGGTAAAATATACGAAGCCCATTATACCCATCATGACTACCCGTCTGATAAGGGTACACCAGGCACTTGCATCACAACTATGTGCGCGACACGGTGATCTCATATCAAGATAAACAGCGCATGACCTCGCAGGTGGGGCCCAGTTAGAATTTTCTTCAGGTCGAGTAACCCATCCCGCTGAAAAGGTCCCTGAATAAGGTTTGTTTAAGGATGTTGAGCAAAATACCCATGTTTCCAAAGGTGAATTATTCAAACCCCAAAGAACTCCTCTCAACACATGGCTATGATGCTGCCCCACTACTTCTGCTCATGATCAGAGATGCACATATCGTCAGCCACCAAGGGACATGCTCAACTGGTTAAGGTCAAACAATTGACAAGCAAATCTCTACTGTTGAGTAGAATATTTGCTGTAGCCCATCTTTTATACCATGACAAAACAATGTACATGATAACACTTCCAATCAATTAAGATCAGAAGCCATGAGAGCCACTGCCTGGTACTGCATCCGGGCATTTATTATTATTATTATTATACCCACGGGCATATGGCGTAGTGATTAAGATCAAGGGCTACTAACCCCAAGGTTCCGAGTTTGATTCCAGGCAGTGACCTGAATAATAATAATAGCAAGATTATTCAAGGCGGTGCCCCAGCATGGGTGCAATCCAATGACTGAAACATATTTTCCTTCAGCCATAAGGCTGGTTATCCGGTTTCCATGCCATACACGAGATCCAAGGTCACATGACAGCTGAAGGAGGGCACCGGTCCATAGCACAGTTCAAGGTCAGTAATTTCGACCGGAGACAAGTCGATTACACGGACCCCAGTACTTGATAGTTTATTTTACCGACCCCGTAGAAATGCAAGGCAGAATTGACCCGTTTTCGGCGTAACCTTGACCCTAAACACCGGGTGTGCGTATTCTTTATGCACACCCGGTGTTTAGGGTCAAGGTTACGTCGAAAACGGGTCAATTGACCTTAGTGAAATTTGAATTCAAAATGTAAAGAGCCGGAAGAAATGCTGCTAAATATTTTGTCCGACGTGCTTACGGATTTGCAAGCTCACCCGCATTATGGCGCGATTTAGCCGGAACCAAATATAGCAATGGAAGTTAAAAACCGATACGAAAAAGGCAATGGGCGAAATGTACTGCGTTTCAGTATATAGGCTGCTAGAAGAATAGACACGTATCATATCTCGAAATTTTACTTAAAATTTGATCATTTCTTTCTGTCTCTTTCTCTGCACACACACACACACACGGAGGCGAACACCTTTCTTCATGTGATTGGCTTAGAAATTAAGACACCAGGATATTTTCCTACTTTTCTTAACTTGAAATCAACAATAGCCTTAATTCACAAATAAAGAAAATAATATCCACCAATGCGGTTGCTGAGCACTCACTCATTTCCATCGTTCGACATTACGCATACATACATACATACATATATATATATATATATATATATATATATATATATATATGACATACCACAGTGCCGGACGTAGTGTCTTTACAGGTGGCATGATTCTAAATACGTTTTTGAAGAAGAAGCGAAGTATCAATTTGACAAAGAATTCATTCGAAATTCAAATGCGGTACTATTCTTTGAATATGTGTCTCAAAAATGAAAAGGATAACATGCAATGATTTTCAGATTCATTTTTTTCTTCTTTCATTTCTGTTGTTAAATTTTAGACTCAGTTGAATTGCACCATAAATTAAAAAAGGATTGCTTTTATTTAGGCAGAGTTTCAGATGTTTAGCGAGGGGGGGGGCGGCGGGAGGGCACTTAATCAGATGTCAAAAATAAAGCCTGGTTCTCACTAAAAATAATGAACCATTATATTTATTTTATTGTCAAGAACTGGGTTTTTGAATCACAACTTTTACTGCAGTGCTGTTTATAATTACAGCCATTATAAACAGACCCTGTGAAGTATAACGCGCTAGACATGAAACAAAATGAAATTGCTACATAGTAGATTAACCTGCTAGAAATAGCTGCCAAATTCCTTAAAAGTATGTCCTGTTGTATCAACAGTGAAATGAAAGACTGGAGAATAGACTCTTACATAGTCCTAAAGACCGGATGTTCACAGTTTTGAATGCTTGTAATTTCGAGTTTGCTCGATCAATGTTAAAATCTCACGGTAAAGATCTTTATATTGATCCGGTTAATATAAAGATCTAAGACGCCATCGTGGACATGTATCCCGTTAAAAGTAAAAAGGGAGACATTTCTTGGGTGAAAGATCTCATCTGTATTTTATAACAGTGTAAGTAATAGCAAGAGAATATATCTTGACCCACGACAACACAAATTACGCATCCTTAACAGAATGATTCTGTAATAACATACAGAACATTAACTGCAGCTGTTTTTTTTTTGTTTTGTTTTCGTTAAAGGGCGAGGACCTTTATATTGACCGTAATAACTTGGTATTCATAGATTTATGACAACAGCAGCTTCGAATACTACTATATCTATAAACCTCAGTTTTAAAACTTTCGTAGTAATTCTCAATAAAGATTTATGAGCCAACGTGAAAGCATGTAAACAGCTACGCGAACCAACAGAATTGGCGACCAAACATCCTAATCGCACCTTGACTTGGACGATATATTCCAGTCTGTTCGAAGCAGTTTTATAAGTTTGTGTATGCTCTGAGTGATATATAGTTTTCTTTTTATAAGTCCCAAGTTACTCGGGTGGTTGAAAAAAAGAATGTGTATTATATATGATGCTCCTGAAAACAAATTCTGTGTATCATGATACACAGGACAGGCAAAAAAAATTTAAAAGAGAATACGTTGATTCTACGGTGGAGCTGGACGACATAAATAATGGGACGGTCACGACTGGAATATGGCTGATCAAATGGTTCACTGTAGTTCATTTTAGCGACAAATTTGATTTGATGTTTTGACAACGAATTATAAACGATCAGGATTAGTGTTAAGTGTTAAAAACGAAACCGCGTGGGGTTGTAAAAATGATAGAAAA
This sequence comes from Octopus bimaculoides, assembly GCF_001194135.2. Classification (NCBI taxonomy): domain Eukaryota; kingdom Metazoa; phylum Mollusca; class Cephalopoda; order Octopoda; family Octopodidae; genus Octopus; species Octopus bimaculoides. The sequence goes on from NC_068989.1 coordinate 7,473,810, forward strand.
AGATAGCTTTAAGAATATAATCTGTAATTAAATCTGTTATGTCGTTGGACAGAATAACATTTATTGAGAAGTATACAAATTGTATAAATGGCGGAGTTTTCTACATAATATTATTTATACATACATGTATATATATATAAATATATACCTACTTTAATCTCCAAGGTATTTTGTTGTTACAACCGATGCCTCTGTTCTTGCACATAGCCACAATCAGATTCAATTTAATGCCATTCATTGTGCTATGAACACCATTCGTTTCTGCCATTTTAAAGAGCGCGCAATGTTAGTGCTTTTCTTGTATATTTATTCTCGCCCTTTCACTTCGTAACAGTTTCTCTTTGAATGAATAAATGTGTATGCATAAACGTGTGTGTATGTATGTGTGTATGTATGTGTCATGCTCTCCCTGATTTCGCGCCATTTTCGTTGTCTAATTATAAACAAGTATTTTTCTTCGTTTTTCTTTAAAGAATGTATATATGAGGGTAAGTAACTCTATTTTCCTATGTAAAGAGTCACGCCCCTTTTACAACCTGTTTGCGTTTAGCCTCTCTTATCGCTTTAGATAGATGTATTCCAGTTGTAATTTAATCTCAGTTCAACAATAAAATCAGAGGCATTCCAGCCGTGATCATCTCATCTTTTTGTTAGCACAACTACAGCTTTGTGCTCCCACGATTTTATTTCCTCGTAACTTTTTGAAAAAGTATATTTTTTGAAGGAAATTTTGGAGTTGTGTCTGGAGAGAGTCATTCTCTTTTAGTGTCTCATAATTTAACACACGCACCGGTAAAATTTCCACTCATATATTTATTCATTTTTCTAAAATTTTCGTTGCGTCTTGCAAGAAAAATAAACATCATCTAAAGCCCGTCAATTGCTTAATGGTCCATAACTAAATTAAATTTAAATTAAATTCATTTGAAAATGGTTCAAAACCCACCGAGAACACATCAAGGGCCCATTTGTGGATCACGGCCCACAGCTTGCTGTCGACCATTGAGTTCGATGTTTTAGTTATTCTATCAGAGGAATATGAACGTATGTATGTATGTACGTGTGTTCTCTTTCTCTTTTTAATTTAGAATAAATTCTGACCGGCCACCCACTTAGTCGCAAGGTTGTGAAGGAAAGCATCGTAGTTCAACCATCATCCTTTAAATCTTCTGAGGTTAATGCGAGTCATGGAATGCGTTTCGATTGCTAATATCTGGACTTTGATCGCAGAGCCTACACACGATTGCAGTGCCAATGAAACTGACGGGTTTCCCTTGGACCAAGATTCATAACAGTGTAATTCGTTCGGCGAAGTGAGAAGAAATTCAAAGACAAAGTGTTTTCTTTTATGCCTTGCCTTTCGTTCCCCACTACCACCCTCCCTTCCAAAGATTGTGCCATTGCCGCTCTTTTCAGGATTTCAGGATTTCACCATGACTGACAGGGTGGCTAACGAGTGCTATACCTTGCCAAAGGGCAACCTGCGATTTTGTCCGGGACTGCCTTTTGAATATTCACAGCTAACCTAAATATCTTCAGGCCATTCCCATCTCCGCAAACTGAGGGCCCGATGGATGGGAGTTTTCATCACCATACCACAAAGCTGGACGCTCGGAATCCAGGCCAGATGGAACTTACACCTGAGTGTTAAGAGTAGTGTTAAACATATCTTGGAGAATTCATCCTACTAAGAAATATTTGTATGG
>NC_068989.1:7477831-7478078 GCF_001194135.2 Octopus bimaculoides
TCTGGGAATCGAAACCGCGATCCTCCGACCGCGAGTGCGCTGCCCTAACCACTGGACCATTGCGCCTCCCAGTTTTCGCAAACCAAATTCATTCACAGAGCATTTGTCGGCCTCGGGGTATAATAGAAAACAATTGCCTAAGGTGCTGTACAGTGGGACTGAACCCGAAAGCTACGTGGCTGCAAAGCGAACTTCTTAACCACACAGCCAAACTTGCGTCTGTATGGCTGCAAAAAAAAAAAAAAAA
>NC_068989.1:7479331-7480609 GCF_001194135.2 Octopus bimaculoides
ATGCTTAGCGGTATTTCGTCTGCCGTTACGTTTTGAGTTCAAATTCCGCTGAGGTCGACTTGGAAGTGGAACTAAATCCGAAAGGTTGTTAAAGTTTAACAATGGATTATGTTTTATTGGGTTTGTGCATAATTATTGCGGCTTTTTTCAACAAAAACAATAACAATATTAACAAAAACATCTTTAAAAGACGGTCTGACTGTCTGTCAAGCAAATGAGAAACAGTAATCGAAGTAGATTGTGAATATGCCCCCAGATTAATCATTTAAAGATGTTTTTGTTACATGTTATTGTTTCAGTTGAATAAAATTTGTTGCAAAAAAAGCCGCAATAATTATGCACCAACCCAATAATATGTTTAAAAAATTCCATTATCTCCTTGATTTCGTTCCATAGTTAAAGGCTATTAAAAGAATTACACTGGAAGAGAATGTCGTGACATGCTCTACAGAATTATGGATACTTAAGCTTCTTGAAATTTGAGTTAATCATATTTTTATTATACATAAGTAGGATTTATAAACAAAAGAAGCAATATTTTTTTAATGTATTTTTCTACATTGTTAACTTACATAACTTATATAGCCATTTTATTTTAACTCTCTAAGGGAAGCGAACCAGTAAGTCTTTTATTTATGCTTCCAGCACGACAATAATTGAAAAAGATTAAGGCGGTGAGCTGGCAGAAACGTTAGCAAAATTGGGGGGGGGGGCAAAATTGGTAAGAAAAACAGGACAGTGAAAACAAACAGGAAGGGCTGCTGAGCCTAAACGAGGTGAGGTGGCGAACGCGGACAAATATATATATACATATATTAGAGTTATGACTTTTTGATTTTTTTAGAAGTAACCAATTCTTGTATTAAAAGTCGATGAAGAATTTCATATAAGTAGGGAAAATAACGTTTATTTTAAGACCTTTTTTAAAAAACGTCATCCCCATCGGAAAAAAATATATAATCATATACAAACGTAGGCGTAGGAGTGGCTATGTGGTAAGTAGCTTGCTAACCAACCACATGGTTCCGGGTTCAGTCTCACTGCGTGGCACCTTATGCAAGTGTCTTCTACTATAGCCTCGGGCCGACCAAAGCCTTGTGACTGAATTTGGTAGACCGAAACTGAAAGAAGCCCGTCGTATATATACATACATACATGCACATATACATACATACATGCATACATACATACATACATACATACATACATACATACATATATCGATTGCTATTCTCCAGCAAATATCGGTACCTTGTTGTACCATTCTTATGAATATAT
>NC_068989.1:7482842-7484305 GCF_001194135.2 Octopus bimaculoides
ATATATATATATATACATGCATATATAGGTTCAGGACGTCACTAACGGTGCAAATAACACACGCACGAGAGACAGATACAAGACGTGGAGAGTAATTACGGGACAAAAACGAGTGAAATACGTAGACAACAAAAAAAAAAGAAAGAAAGAAAGAAAGAAGGGAAAACAGGACAAGTTAACACAGAAAAAGGACCCTTCATTAGTTGTCGGCTGTCTATCTACTCCTCAGATCCTTACTATGATACAACAAACACTTTGGAATTATATTTCCGGTCATATAAATCATTTCGAATATTATTTTAGCAAGTTTAATGTGATTTCTTTTGTGCCGTAAACCATTTACCATCTCTGTAGTGCCCCCACTCTTCCCTCGACGCTCTAAGTGCGTGCTTAGTTTGCTTAATGGTTAATCCAGCGTTGTATCTACAAATATACTTATGTATACGTGGGTACCATAGTAACGAATATAGTTACGTATATGTGGTTGCCATAGTAACGAAGCTAAAGCACGGAGAATGAAGCTGCTGGGCAAAGATTGACCTTGAACTCTGCTATGCATGCGCACTAACTTTTAACGTTCTAGCTCACTTCTGTTTACAGCAGTGCTTGGAAGGAAGGTGTGTAGCGTGTGATCTTCGCTAACCCTAACCCTAACCCTTACAAACACTTACCCATTCCCCACCCCACACACATACCGGGTTTCTTTCAGTTTCCATCAACCAAATCCACTCACAAGGCTTTGGTCGACTCAGGGTTATAGTAGGAGACATTTATTCAAGGTGGCCTAGTAGTGAGACTGAACACAGGATCGTGTGGTTGGGAAGTGAACTCCTTACCACACATCCATCCATTCGTACATACATAGATATATACAATTACACTGGAGTGTGTTAGCCTCCGCATAATAACAATGATAATAATAATAATAATAATAATAATAAATAATAATAATGATAATTATTATTATTATTACTGTTATTATTATTACTATTATTATCATTATTATTATTTTATATATATATATATACATATATAAACATATATGTGTGTGTGACTATGTAGCTATGTTTACAGCTGTTGTGTACAGGTGTTCTTGTGAATGTGTGAGTCAGTATGAGTGGGCATATATGATGTGCGTGTGTGTGTGTGTGTGTGTGTGTGTGTGTGTGCACGCGCACACGCGTGTGCTTAACAGAACTGCTAATGTACACAGCAACCCGGATGTGGAATGCTAAAGTAAATGAATAAGAAATTAACCTTTAATTGATAACAGGATGCGTTTGTTTTATATTGGCTGAACTTCCCACTGTTGAAACTTCGCTACGCTATCTATCTATCTATCTATCTATCTATCTATCTATCTATCTATCTATCTATCTATCTATCCATCCTCTCTTTACATACATGTATGTATGTATGTATGTATGTATGTATGTATGTATGTATATATATATATATATATA
>NC_068989.1:7486035-7486788 GCF_001194135.2 Octopus bimaculoides
ACACACACACACACACACACACACACACACACACACACACACACACACACACACACACACAAACACACGTACACAATGGCTTATACATAATGATATTATATGAATGGTTATGGCACCAGGTATCGATTATCCGAAACAGCTGTAAAGACATAGCTTGGTTGCATCATGTAATTGTATATGCACGTCGTTGCAAAGTGAACTTCTAAACGACACAGCCATAACTAGATAAACTTTCTTTTAATTTCTGTGGGTGCAAAGAATTTTAGTTTGAATACAACTGATCCCATATGTCCTAAATACCAGCGAGGATGGGTCCGAGGAAGATTTGGCAGCTGTTTCTAGTTTGTCGGTTGATCACGTAGATGTTCTCACGTTGATCCCAGATGGACTAGTAGACCTGAGAGGCGAGGCTAGTGGCTACAACACGGACACGATGTAGCGTTGATAACAAATTATGTATTGCCGATGTTTTCTATGCTGGCATGTACGCATTCATTCATAAGTACAAACGTTTATTGAATGCCTGTCAACACACAGACACGCGCGCGCCATACATTTATATATGTTCACCCATACAAACATGTGTATAATTTTGCATGCATATACGTACATACACGCATACATGCAAACACATGTACACACACACAGATATACACATTGTTTTTATATAAGCATACGTGTGTGTATGTATGTACACACACGCACATATGTATATATATGTATATATATGTATATATATATATATATATATAT
>NC_068989.1:7488516-7490467 GCF_001194135.2 Octopus bimaculoides
CCACCACCACCACCACCACAAGTAGTTAGTGTGTATAATAATAATAATAATAATAATAATAATAATAATAATAATAATAATAATAATAATTAGCGAAGATGATGATGATGATGATGATGATGATGATGATGATGATTTCAAGCAGTACAAACTTCGAGTGTAGATAATAAATCAAGCTGTATAATTTCTCGTAGTGTTTGATGACTGACATGGAACAGGTGGAGGTTCTGAGAAAACTTTGGCTACCCAGGTAAAAGTGGCAGGTTTCAAACTCTTTCGTCTTATTACTATTCGAGCTGGCAGAATCGTTAGCACGCCGGGCGAAATGCTTAGCGGCATTTCGTCTGTCTTCATGTTCTGAGTTCAAATGCCGCCGAGGTCGACTTTGCCTTTAATCCTTTCGGGGGTCGATAAATTAAGTACCAGTTGCGTATTGGGGTCGATCTAATGGACTGGCCCTCACCTCCGCAATTTCAGGCCTTGTGCTTAGAGTAGAAAGGATTATCATTATTATTATTATTATTATTATTATTATTATTATTATTATTATTATCATCATCATCATTATTATTATTGAAGGCGGCGAGCTGGTAGAATCGTTAGAACGCCGGGCGAAATGCTTAACGGAATTTCTTCCGTCTTTACGTTCTGCATTCAAATTCCGCCGAGGTCAACTTTGCCTTTCATCCTTTCGGGGTCAATAAATTAAGTACCAGTGAAACACTGGGGTCAATGTAATCGACTGGCCCCTTCCTCCAAATTTCAGGCCTTGTGCCTATAGCAGAAAGGATCATTATTATTATCATTATTTTAAATTTCGCTATTGAGGGCAAGCGAACAGTCAGAATCGGTAGGGTGTTGAACAAAATTCTTAGCGGCATTTTTTCCAGTCAGGTTCTAAAGCTGATATCCCCCAATAAAATTGCTGGCCTTGTGCCAAAATTTGAAACAATTAATATCACTTCAAACACTTTCAGGGCGGCGAGCTAGCAGAAATGTTAGAGCATCAGGAAAAATGATTCGCAGTATGTCTTCTGACTTATTACGTTCTAAGTTAAAATTCCGCCGAGGTCGACATTGCATTTCATCGATAAAATAAGCACCAATCAGTTGCGTGTTGGGGGTCGAGGAAATCAAATATCCTTCACTCCTAAGCTTATTGGCTTCTTGCCAAAATTTGATATCGTAATTTTTATAATATATACTTTTATTTGGTATTAAAATGGGTGCGGCTTCATGGGTATTTCGTTGTTACCAGGTGTCGAAGCCACCATTCTACGCCATCGTCTCCGCTAGGCAGGTTACGTCCAGCGTATGGAGCCCTCTCGTCTCCCAAGGATCATGCTCTACGGAGAACTTTCAATCGGAACAAAACCCAGAGGAGGTCCGAAATTCCCGTTTTAAAGACCAGCACAAACGGATCTTGGCTGAAGCTAACATCCAGCCATCCTCATGGGAGCAGATGACCATGGGTAGGACAGCCTGGAGGACTGCTATCTGCAATGGAGCCAGCTCCTTCGAGCAGAACAGACAACAGAATGGGGAGGCAAAACGCAGGAGAAGAAAGGAACGTCTTCAACATCCTTGACCCGCACTGACCATCCCGTGCGAGTTCTGCCCACGACTCTTTCATCACCGACTTGGACTCCAAAGTCACTTTCGGCACAACCATCATCCGAGGAGACTGGATGGAAACTGACGAATCCAATGCTCGGATACGAGCTGGAGCCGACGACGACGACGATTTTTATTTGGTATTAAAGATGGGTGTCACTCGATGGGTGTTTCGCTGTTATTTTTAGCATCGCGAGAGACCACGTTGATGTTCCTCCGTTGGCTCGATTAAATTCCGTTGTGGTCAAAGGTGGAATGTATCAAAAGGTGAGATCATCTTGTACAGGTAGGAAGTGGGAGGGGAGGGGAGGGGGTATAAGATAAAAAGGTAATCCGG
>NC_068989.1:7491942-7494442 GCF_001194135.2 Octopus bimaculoides
TATATATATATATATATATATATGTATTATATATGATGTATATGTATATACACATACATATACATATATATGTATGTATTGGTGTGTACGTGTGTATGTGAGTATGTGAGTGTGTGTATAGATTGATGTTTACTTTTATGCATGGTTATAAATGTATAACTGTCAGACATTAATAGAATATGGTATACATTTTCATTTACTATTATATAAGATTTGTAAATCATTTCAATTGACGAATATGTACGTGTTTTCCCTTGATTAAGATTCCAGCATATTTTTGGCTCTGCTAGTTGATGTTATCAGAAATGCGTGCGTTTCGGAATTGATTCGAATATTATGGAGTTGCCAATAGAGCCGCGAGCTGGCAGAATCGTTAGCACGCTGGGCAAAATACGTAGCGGCATTTCGCTGAGGTCGACGTTGCTTTCATCCTTTCGAGATCGATAAAATAAGTACTAGTTGAACGCTGAGGTTGATGTAATTTACTTATCCCTTCTCCCGAAATTGCTGGCCTTGTGCCAATGTTCGAAACCAATGTTATTGAGTTGCCAAAAAAGCGGCAAGCTTGTAGAACTGTTAGCACGCTGGGCAAAATTTTTGGCGATATTTCGTCTGTCTTTGTGTTCTGAGTTCAAATTTCACCGAGGTTGACTTTGCTTTCATCCTTTCGAGGTCGATAAATTAAGTACCAGTTGAACACTAGATCGATTTAACTGGCTTCGCCCTTCCCCAAACCTGCTGGTCTTGCGCTAAAATTTGAAACCATTATTATAGTGTTGGCTTAGGCGACGAGCTAGCAGAATCGTTGGGATTCGGACAAAATGCTTAGCGGCATTTCTCCCGGTTTTACGTTCTGAGTTCAAATGCCACCGAGGTCGCTTTGTCTTTCGTCCTTTTGGAGCACGGGTGTCGATGTAATCGACTCACCTCATTCCCTCGAAATTGCTGGCCGTGTGCCAAAATTTTAAACCAATATGATAGAGTTAGCTTGTAGTTCGGGTCTTTGGGATGACCTCAAGGCCGGGCGCTTGTTCCTTGGGTACATTCACACTGCTCCAGTCCAGTGGTGTTAATGACTACCGGTAAAAAGCATATTACTCTACCTCCTGTATTCGAGTACTATTTTTCCACCTCGTTTTACATTTAAGCGCGTGTGTGTATATATATGGATGTCTGTCTGTTTATCCATCTATCTATCTATCTATCTATCTATCTATCTATCTATCCATCTATCTATCTATCTATCTACCTATCTATCTATCTATCTATCTATCTATCTATCTATCTTTCTATCTACTTAATGCTTGATATATACTATTATACTCTGCACTACGTTATTGTTCGTTATAACAATACCACCTGGCACATATTTTGTGCTGTTAACAGATCAGATAAACAGTTTATAACCTTCTCCAGGCAGTGTAAACTGTATAAATATAAGCTGTAAAAGCAGGAGAAATTTATGTCAAAAGAGACAGAGAGAGAAATAGAGAGAGAGAGAAATAGAGAGAGAGAGAGAAATAGAGAGAGAGAGAGAGAAATAGAGAGAGAGAGAGAAATAGAGAGAGAGAATGGGGGATCCTTCTATCGATGGCTAATGGACGTCCGAGATGTGTAATAGTAAACTGCATTAATGAAACGCTACCTTCTGTTTCTTCCACGATTCGGGGCCTTTACACACACACACACACACACACACACACACACACACACACACACACACACACACACACACACACACACACACACACACACACACACACACACACAAGCTCTTCCCCCCTCTCTCTCTCGCTCTTTCTCTCTCAAGATTATAGACACATATTCACAGTGAAAGCTATACACTGCTTTCACAGATGCTACCAACACAAATCTCGGAAATAGCTTCCATCTTACAAATTCCATTTTGGCATTATATGTTTACAGTGACCTTTTCTGTAAACTACAGAACTGTAAAACAGCCCAAACCTCAATGATAAACCAAGGAATTTAGCCTATAGTTTTCTACCGAGGAAACTTATGTTAGTCTAAAGCAGGTGTTGACCTTTCACTGGACTGAGATACCTCTTAATATGAAGTATTTGTCACACAATGACCACAGCATCGAATCCGTAAAAGAATTTCAGGAAGGTGAGAGAATTTGATGAAGAATACGTGGCACTCCGTCGGTTGCGACGACAAGGGCTCCAGTTGATTAGATCAACGGAACAGCCTGCTCGTGAAATTAACGTGCAAGTGGCTGAGCACTCCACAGACACGTGTACCCTTAACGTAGTTCTCGGGGGGGGGGAAGATTCAGCGTGACACGGAGTGTGACAAGGCTGGCCCTTTGAAATACAGGTACAAGAGAAACTGAGGAAAAGTTGTGAAAACGTACAGCAGGGTTCGTCACCATACCTTGCTGGAGCCTCGTGGAACTTTAAGGGTTTTCGCTCAATAAACACTCACAACGCCCGGTCTGGGAATCGAAACCACGATCCTATAACCGCGAGTCCGCTGG
>NC_068989.1:7498631-7499370 GCF_001194135.2 Octopus bimaculoides
ATATATATATGCTAAATTTAAATTCAGTAGGGTTTATAACACCATTTGCCAAATTCAGACCCAAGGCTCCAAAATCACCCTAAACTCACAATAAAGATACACACGAGTAATGCAATGAACGTATGAAAAATAGGTTTACCTTTGCGTTGAACACATCCGTAATTAATGTATATTTCAATGCCAATTGATTTCACCCTCTGTATGACCAACGTACTCTGGGATCTTCAGTTGAAAATGACATTTTAACATCTATTTCTAAAATATTCACATATATCTGATATATTATATAGGCGCAGGCGTGGCTGTGTAGTAAGAAGTTTGCTTCTTAACCTCGTGGTTCCAGGTTCAGTCCCACTGTCTTCTACAATAATACCAGACTGACCAATGCCTTGGGATTGGATTTGGTAGACGGAAACTGGAAAAAAACCCATTATATATATATATACACATATATCCTATTATAAATTTGAGTGATGTTTCTCTGCCCGTTACGTTTTTATGTTCGTTAACTCCTCAGCTGTTTCAAATAATACTCAGTAAATATTCATTATAGCGGACTGAATGACCTTTTTCCTCTTTCATATGAATATAAACTATATGTTTATATATATATCCCTATTATTTTAAGGAAATTAATTCCCCAACAATACTAGGTATTGAACCAGTATTTCCTTGGATGAACCCATCCCTTCAAGAGGTTAACACAACCTCTAATCGAATATATATAGAATATATATAT
>NC_068989.1:7499412-7500464 GCF_001194135.2 Octopus bimaculoides
TATATATATGTATATATATATATACGTGTGTGTATATATACATATACATATATATACATGACTAAGGTCAAGGTCTAATATCTACTCTTAACAGTTAAATACACACACACACACACACACACACACACACACACACATATATATATATATATATGTGTGCGCACGTGTATGTGTGTATAACTATCCATCTGTCTGTTGGTTATTTGCGTAGATTTTTGCAAATATATACATACAGCCACGCGCGCACGCCCCTCATAAACGCGCGCACACACACACACACACAGACATACATGTATGTATGTATGCATGTACGTATGTATGCGTGTATCCCCATGGTATATAAAGTGACCTGTACTTGAGAGGAACTTCACAAGAAATTCCTCATTATTCCATTCCCCTCCTGACAAATTATATTTCTTGTTGCATCTGTCATTATCATCATGTGATCACGTGCACTGATTGACCCTAGCCATCGCAATATTACAACACTAAACTTTTAGTGAAGCGCTATCTATCTATGTATCTATCTATCTATCTATCTATCTATCTATCTGTCTGTCTGTCTGTCTGTGTCTCTCTTTCTGTCTTCCCCTCCTCCTCTCTTTCTACAGACACACACGTATTTATATACACTCTTTTACTCTCTTTTACTTGTTTCAGTCATTTGACTGCGGCCATGCTGGTGCACCGCCTTTAGTCGAGCAAATCAACCCCAGGACTTATTCTTTGGAAGCCTCATACTTATTCTATCGGTCTTTTGCCGAACCACTAAGTTACGAGGACGTAAACACACCAGCATCGGTTGTCAAGCGATGGCGGGGAAGACAAACACAGAAGCACAAACACACACATATATATATATACATATACATATATACGACGGGCTTCTTTCAGTTTCCGTCTACCAAATCAACTCACAAGGCTTTGGTCGGCCCGAGGCTATAGTAGAAGACACTTGCCCAAGGTGCCACGCAGTGGGACTGAACCCAGAACCATGTTGTTGGTAAGCAAGCTACTTACCACACAGCCACTCCTGTATATTCAATATACAT
>NC_068989.1:7504507-7505014 GCF_001194135.2 Octopus bimaculoides
AAAGTGTTCTCTCTCTCTCTCCTCTCTTTCAATCCGTCTCTCCTCCTCTCTCCTCTCTCTCAATCCGTCTCTCCCCCTCTCTATCATTTGTCCCTCCTTCCACTCTCTATTTCTCTCAAATTATTTCGTCTTTTTTTCTCTCTCTTTCTCTTTACTGGTCTGTGTAGGGGATGCGGGTGTTTGTGTGTGTGTGTGTGTGTGTGTGTGTGTGTTGTGTGTGTGTGTGTGTGTGAATGTGTCTGTATGTGTGTGTGTGTGTTTTTGAATGTGTCTGTATGTGTGTGTGTGAGTGTATTTCTAAACGTGTAGGTGCAGGGATCATTCGCCTCTATTGGACGTAGATGATGATGATGATGACGATGATGATGATGAGGGTGGTGGTGGTGATGATGATGAGGGTGGTGGTGGTGGTGATGATGATGATAGTGATGAGGATTTTGCCTCTATTGCACATAAATGAAGCTGATGGCGATGATGATGATGGTGATGATAGTGATGATGGTGATG
>NC_068989.1:7505024-7508027 GCF_001194135.2 Octopus bimaculoides
AGTGATGAGGATTTTGCCTCTATTGCACATAAATGAAGCTGATGGCGATGATGATGATGGTGATGATAGTGATGATGGTGATGATGGTGATGATGATGATAATGATGATGATGGTGGTGGTTGTGGTGATGGTGATGATGATGATGACGACGACGTCGATGCTTTTTTTCCTCTATCGCACGTAAATGATGATGATGATGATGAGGAGGAGGATGAAAATGATGACGATGATGTCGATGATGACGATGATGATAACGTTGATGAGGCTGAACCGCAGGTCAACCGTGATTGCAAAACAGATTTATAGTCAAATAGAATTCAACCGTGACCAACTCGTCTTTTCATTTACTTAACATAACATTCTGCAACGTGTCCTTCTTTTTATTACTTAACTTCACTGCTCTTTCTACCAAGTTGAGCGACCATGCAGAGCTTCTCCTCGTTAAGCTTGCTTGCACCTTTGAATATCGATTTAGCACCAGGTATGAATCAATAACAGCCTGAAATGGATCGAATCTTTCCTGACAGTAACACACACACACGCACGTGCTCTCTCTCTCTCTCTCTCTCTCTCTCTCTCTGTGTCTCTCTGTGTCTCTCTCTCTCTCGCCACTTTCCTTTTCTTCTCCGCTGACTAACAATACAACCTGTTATAATTATGATAATACAATGAGGTGAAGAAGTCCTTTTAACACTAAAACTACACAGCATTTTATATCTCTTTCTCTCTGTCTCTGTCTCTCTCTCTCTCTGCCTCTCCCCATCTCTCTCTCTCTCTCACACATACGCACACAATCTTTCTTTACCTTTCTCTTTCTCTCTCTTTCACTCTCTGTCTGTTTCAATCACACACACTCACACGCACACGTACACATACACATACACAGAACCACACACACACACACACACACACAAGGTTTCCTTCTCTGTTTTTCGAAAGTTTTATTACGCATTCCTCATCCTCTCTATCTTTCCTCCTCTTCCTCCTCTTCCTCCTCCTCCTCTTCACTGTCCACTTCGTCGTCCTCCTCCTCCTCCATCTCCTCCCTCTCCTCACTGTCCACTTCGTCCTCTTCCTCTTCTTCGTTCTCCTCCTCTTCGTTCTCCTTTCCCCCACCTCTCTCTATGCATATCTCTAACTGGAAAAAAAAAATCCACCACCACCACCACCACCACAACAACAAAAACAACAACAACAAAGAAACAACGAAACACAAAACAAAGCATAACAAAAGAAAAATAGCAAAAACTGTCATAATGAGATGAAAGGGCAAAGCCACCAGTGCAGCAGCGCACCGTTGTTGTGTACCTGAGTTGCTGACTAAATCTCATCACTTACCGGATAAACGGTGTTTGCCGATGCGGTTTTGGATTCCGGGTTGAGCAAGTTCAATTAACCATTTCCACCAATACAACTCTTGCTATTAATAATCGGTTTTCAGAGCAAATTTACAATTTACTTTCTAATACTATTCGTCATACTAACATTACAATGCTTTAGTTACCTCGCTTGCTACGCGGCGCTGGGGAAACGTTTTTTTTTTCTACTCTAGACACAAGGCCCGAAATTTTGGAGGAGAGGACCAGTCGATTAGATCGACCCAGTAAGCAACTGGTATTTAATTTATCGACCTCGGCGGAATTTGAACTTGAAAACAGATGAACTTGAAGACAGATGAAATACCGCTAAGCATTTCGCCCGATATGCTAACGTTTCTTATATCTTTATTGCCCACAAGGGGCTGAACATTGAGGGGACAAACAAGGGAAGACAAAGAAATTAAGTCGTAACTGGTACTTAATTTATCGACCCCGAAAGGATGAAAAGCAAAGTCGACCTCGGCGGAATTGGAACTCAGAACGTAAAGACAGACGAAATACCGCTAAGCATTTCGACCGGCGTGATGCAAGTATTGTAGATATTATGTCCGAAATGAAATTGTAGAATTGCAAGGGGACAAACAAGGACAGACAAAGGGATTTGGTCGACCCGAGGCTATGGTAGAAAAAGACACTTGCGCAAGGATTCCACGCAGTGGGACTGAACCCGGAAGCATGTAGTTGGCAAACGAACTTCTTACCACACAACCACACCTGCGCCTCCTTGAGTATTTTAGAAATTATAAGCAAATTCCTATATCTAATAACACTGGGATCTCGATACTTTATTCCAAATCTCGTCAGTGTGATGGGAAAAGAAATATGAAACATGAAACAATATGGCGTATAGGGTGAAAGCCAATGTCGTATGATATAAAATTCTAGGCTGAAATGCTGTCGTTTTTAATTATCTCTTGGTATTGTCATAGATACTAATAGAGCATTTTAAGTATACAGGATTTTAGTATTAAAATGTGAAACCGTGGAAAGCATGATTTTTCCCCTGTATTTTCCGTGGTATTTGAAACCGCATGGTAACTTTTCGAAGATATAATTTACAAATGAAGAAAATTTATAGCGACAGCATTCGTTTCAAGACTTTCACCAAATCAAGTTATTGTTTTACTGTATAATATTCTCATCACTCTGTTGAATAGATTCGGTAAATGGAATCGTAATCTATCTATCTATCTATCTATCTATCTATCTATCTATCTATCTATCTATCTATCTATCTATCTATCTATCTATCTGTCTGTCTGTCTGACTGACTGACTAGAAACTGTGTTCTGTTCGTAGCTAAGAGTTCTTTGACTCTTATTTCTAACCCCAATACTTATTGGAAGTTGACCTCGGCGGAATTTGAACTCAGAACGAAGCGGCAGACGAAATACTGCTAAGCATTTCGCCCGGCGTGCTAACGTTTCTTATTTCTTTATTGCCCACAAGGGGCTAAACATAGAGGGGACAAACAAGGACAGACAAAGGGATTAAGTCGAGTACATCGATCCTCAGTGCGTAACTGGTACTTATTTAATCGACCCCGAAAGGATGAAAGGCAAAGCCGACCTTGGCAGAATTTGAACTCAGAACATAACGGCAGACGAAATACCTATTTCTTTA
>NC_068989.1:7510296-7511745 GCF_001194135.2 Octopus bimaculoides
TATATATATATATATATATGTATGTATGTATGTATGTATATATACATGCTTCGGCCAAAGATTGGCCCGGGACATGTCTAACTTAAACGCACAACCTGTACATACATACGTACGTACGTACGTACATACATATGTATATGTATATGCATGTATGTGAGTATGTGTATCTATTGTTATCTCTCTCTCTTTTTCTCTGTCTCTCTTTCTCTGTCTCTCAATGTATATACATACATACATGCATATATATATATATATATATATATATATATATGCCTGTATATATGTAGATTATAATTTTACAAGATGTGGGTTGACAATATCATCGAAGGCTAGCAGGCCGAACCATCGAAGTTATTGTCATTCCACTTCTTCTAAAAGTAAAATAGATGTGTGCGCCACTAAAATATTGAGCAATTTCTCAGTTTAATGCTAAACTGTTTTCATTATATTTCAACATAAAAACAAACTTTGATATATACGCAGAGATAAATCTAAATGTTCTCTAGGTCAAGCATGCAGTATATCCATCGTTGTTTATGAATGACAGGTAACGGTAAACTATGACACCGGCTGGACAAACACTAAACGTTATACAGAGACCATGGAGGGAAAATCTGAAGCCAGGTACAACAACCATCTTACTACCTTTAGGCACCCTGAAAAGAGACACACAACAACCCTCTCGACATTAATGTGGAGCTTTAAGGATGCGAGCATCAAATACAACATAAAAACCTGATATCATATAAACAGGCCAAAAAGTTTCGTATGCTCGCTTGAAAAATTATATCTCAATCACTGACCCGAAGAACGTCCGGGGTCTCTATAAATATCAAAAGATTTTTTCCACCATATCCACATTTTACAAAGTACATCGTAGCAGACCATAATCCATTCCAGATTGATGTGACTGATACAACTGATGTCCAACTTGAATATCGACTTAAAAAAAAACAAAATGGAGAAGGGTCTATTCTAAATGTTTACAACTCAGTAAAATTCTCTGAAAACATTCATATATTTGTTAGGGGTGCACTACGGCACAAATTTCGGCATGTCTTTGCCAGTGTGTGTGTGTGTGTGTGTGAAATAGTGAGAGGTATATATATTGCAAGACAGGGATATGCATACATACATTTATCTATCTATCTATCTATCTATCTATCTATCTATCTATCTATCTATCTATCTATCTACCGGTCATATATGTATGTATGCACATGTATGTATACACACATGTATGTATGTATGTATGTATGTATGTGTGTATGTAAAATTCAGTTGAATTAGGTACTTGTCCGCACACTCTAAAATTATTATTCGAAAATTGCATATCAAGATTCCGCGTGGGAGTATTTGTACCTTATATTCCTGTCGTGTGTACAGAGAACGCAGCCCATATATATATCAATTAAATGGAGCCGCTTGAAACGGCCGTAATGAATTAAC
>NC_068989.1:7514332-7515852 GCF_001194135.2 Octopus bimaculoides
AAGAAGACCTTTAGGTAGCCTTGTTGATTATGATTGAAAACTGTGTGGAAAATCGACTATGTCTGTAAACGATTCAATTCCAACAAAAAATTGCATTGGGAACCAAAATACGAGGGGGAAATGACCAGGCATGGTTGTGTGAATAAACCTGCTCTATAACCATGTGGTTTCAAGTTCAGTCCCACTGTGCGGTAACTTGAGTAAGTGTCTTCTACTATAGCTCCTGGCCGACCAATGTCTTGTGAGTGGATTTGGTTGAAACGTGGTTTTCGTTTAAACTACATATGAACATATTTATGTTAATTCTTATTTTTATGTTCACTTATAATCCTTTGTACTATAGGCGCAAGACCTGGAATTTGTGGGGAGGGGGATAGTCGATTACGTCGACCCCAATACTTAGCTGGTACTTATTTTATCGAGCCCGAAAGGATGAAAGGCAAAGTCCGGCGTAATTTGAACTCAGAGCGTAACTTCGGACCAAATGCCGCTAAGCATTTTGTCCGGCGTGCTAACGATTCTGTCAGCTCACCGCTTTATATGATCAGTTATAATGAAAACAATTTTACATTAATCACCCTATTGATTACCCATTTTATTAAGTACCCGTTTTACATTCTAAGTTTAAATACAACTGAGATTGACTTTGCTTTTCATCCTTTCGGGATCGATAAAATAAGCACCAGTTGAGCAAAGGGGTCGATGTGGTCGACGAGCCTTCGGCTTCAGAATTCCAGACTTTGTGTCTATAGTAGAAAGAATATTAAAAAGACTTCAACATAAAACCGGAATCGTAACATTACAGACTCCACTCAAAGGAGAACACACTTGCTCATCGCCGTTTTATCTGTTATGAATACAAATATATTTGACACCTTTATCCATCATTCTCTGCCCAACGGGTATTCAGGTGTTAGCTAGGGGTGATTAAATGGGGGTAGGGAAGAGCCCGGCGACGCAGAGATGTTTCTGAAGGATCTGTCAGGGACCAGAGTAATAAAAATATTTAATTTCTTGTCATAAATATTGAAACATTCCATAGAAGCGGTTATTGTCTCGTTTTTGTTCAAGCTTTACTCTTTTCATCTCACTACAGTGTAGACTTTCTCATATCAATTATAAATACATGAAACATATATTAACGCATACATACATACATACATACATACATGCATGCATACATACATACATGCATACGTACATACACATATACACACAGACATACATAAATACGTACATACATAGATACACACATACATACAGATGCATACATGCGTGCATACATACATACATGCATACATTCATAGACAGACTGACACATGCATATATGTATGCATGTGTATGTATGTGAGCATGTGTTTGCATATATATATATATATATAAACACACACACACATTTATACATATATACATACATACAGCTACATACAGATACATACATACATACATACAGACATACACACTGATACATATACACATACATATACACATACATACGTGTATATATATATATATATATA
>NC_068989.1:7516425-7516953 GCF_001194135.2 Octopus bimaculoides
CCCCTCCTCGTCCTCGTCCTCGTCCTCCTCCTTCCCCTCCTCCTTTCTCCCCTCCCTTCCTGTCATTCAAATCCCCCACACTTCTCTTTTAAACCCTTCTGTATTTCGTCTTTTCTTTTTCCTCCCCTTTCTTTCTTTCTTTCTTTCTTTCTTTCTTTCTTTCTTTCTTTCATTCGTCCTTTCTTTCTTTCTTTCTTTCTTTTCACTGGTTTCAGTCATTGGACTGCGGCCATGCTGGGACGCCGCCTTGAAGGGTTTAGTCGAACAAATCGACCTCAGCACTTTCCGTTTTAATGCCTGGTACTTATTCTATCGGTCTCTTTTTGCCGATCCGCTAATGTTACGGGGATGTAAACAAAACCACAGCGGTTGTCAAGCAGTGGTGGATGATAAGCACGCTCACAAAAACACAAACACGCCAACGCACATATATGACGGACTGCTTTCGGTTTCCTTGTACTGAATATGCTCACAGAAAGATGAAGAGAGAGAGAGAGAGACAGAGAGAGAGAGAGAGAGAGAGAGAGA
>NC_068989.1:7517364-7521415 GCF_001194135.2 Octopus bimaculoides
GGGGGGGGGGGACGGTACCGTTTGGTGAGCAGAAAAGTAGAGTGTTTGTTTATTCAGATATTTTGGTTCTATTATTATTTAGGTTGCAAACGAAGTATAATTACGTAGAAAGATATTAAAGTTCATTCTGGAGAAAAAAAGACTTCTGTCTTAAAATGTATTTCATGAAATCAAAATAAATCATCTATATCATTTTGTATACACACACACGCAAAATATACGCAGCTATCTAAGCACACGCATCACGTATGTATATATGCATGTGTATATGCATGTATGTATGTATGTATGTATGTATGTATGTATGTTTGTCATTGTTTGGTTTTACTTCAAGATTTCTTGCCAATAGAGAAAGAGCCGGTTTCTAACCTAGATTCAAGGCTCTTTCATTGGAATTTCAGCAACATCAACAGGGTATTTTTGTATGTATGTATGTATGTACGTACGTATGTATGTATGTATATATGTATGTATGCATGCATGCACGTATGTATGTTTGCATGTATGTATGCATGCAGATTTGTATTCCTATTCTTTTATTAATTCCTTTTCCCCACCCAATGCTTCTACCCTGTATCATTATTATTTTAATTATTAGCTTTATTTGATTCCATCTTTCTCGCTTTGTTTTATCCTATTTTATTTTACATCATATCGCTTCATTTATTTATTTATTTATTTATTTATTTATTCATTTATTTATTTATTCGTTCATTTATTCATTCATTTATTTATTTATTTATTTATTTACTCATTTACCGAAATAATAAACATGAAGCAGCTCAGAGTTGTCTCTGATTGCAGCATCTTCTCCCTAGTTTTATTTCACCGAATTCCCACCTCACTCACCTTCAGCCATCATCACCACCAGCCACCGACAGGTGGACGCAACTGAGCGGTGACTACGACGACGGCGACTGCGATGACGACGACGACGACACTGCCCAAGAAAGAAACAGATGAAGATAATAATAACAATAATAGTGATGGTGTGGTGATGATGATGCTGGTGGTGATGATGATGGCGACGATCATTACGATGACGGTGATGATGATGACGATGACGATGACGATGACGATGATGATGATGATAATGATGGTGGTGGTGGTGGTGGTGGTGATGATGATGATGATGATGATGATGATGATGATGACGATGACGATGATGATGGTGGTGACGACAACAACAACGATGATGATGTTGATGGTTTCTTCCTATTTTCTCACCCTTATATATGTGTGTGTGTGTGTGTATGTGTGTGTGTGTGTATGTGTGTGTGTGTGTGTGACTATATATATGTATGTATGTCTGTGTGTGTGTATAAATATATGTATATATATATGTATGTATGTCTGTGTGTGTGTATATATATATGTATATGTGTATTACACCTCCTCTCTCTATATATGTGAGTGTGTGTTTATGTGTTTGTGTGTGTGGATATATGTGTGTGTGTGTGTGTGTATGGATACATACGTACATATATATATATATATATGTATACACACACGCAGACACACACACACACACACACACACACACACACACACACACACACACACACACATATATATATATATATATATATACACAGTATTATGTATCCACACACGCTCTCATATATATGTATATGTGAATATGTACACAAATTCACACATATACACACAGATGCGCACATACATATATACATATTACAATATATACTGGTTGATATATAGATAGTTAAAGCAGATAGGTAGATAGGTAGGTCGGTAGGTAGGTCGGTAGGCATACAGGGAATTAGACTAGATAGATGTTGCGGAGAATCACTTATTCCAAACCTTCCAAAAGTAAATGGATGCCACTTTACAAAAGGTTTGGCGAGTTCCAGTAAAAGAGCGGGGAGGGTCTGCTCTGTTTCTCTTCAGATCTGGTCTGGTCCGGCTTCATCAGTTTACATATATTCGTGGGCTGATGGCACCTGCCTGAAATTCTGTTTGTATAAGGAATAGCTAATCTAGGAAGAAAAATAGAAGATAAAAAATTAATGGTAAAAGGAGAAAAGAGACGAAGATGAGGTATAGGAGAAGAGGAAGAGTGGCTTGAAAGGAAGAAGAGAAAGGGGGAGTGAAAAGAAAGAAAATAAAATGAAGAAGGAAACGTTGAGGTGGTAGAAGAATAAGAACAAGAAGAATATGAAGCAATATTGAAGAATAAAGAAGAAAAGTGAAGTAAAGTAATTAAGGAGAAATAGCATGACGAATGGTGAGGGTGAAGAAAAGAAGAAAAAATATGAACGATCATTTAACAGTGAAATTACGAATGAGAATAAAAAATGTTTGAATTGAAGAACAGATAGTGATGAATGTAAAAGACAAAAAAAGTTATTTATGAATAAATAGAAAAGAATAAGAAACACAAAGAGCAGTGAAGAAGATAAATGAAGAAATTGAAGAATGATTAAATAATTAGCAGTCTCCATGGAGATTCCACGTATATTTTGAGAGAAAAACATAGAATACATAAATCCTTTTGAAATTGTATTTTTCTGCAACACTTTGATTCTTGAAATGGTCTGATATCCATATAAGCAGCACAAAAGATGCAGTCTTATGAGAGAGTATCTTTGAAAATTATATTTATTGTTACATACTTGTCACCTGCCTTGTGAGCTTTTATCTAATATTTTTATCATTTCGATAAGAAGTAAATAACTTTGTATTAACTATGGAACGAAATTGGTGAGATAGTCTATCTAATGATATTGTTGTTGTTGGCACTCCGTCGCTTACGACGTCGAGGGTTCCAGTTGATCCGATCAACGGAACAGCCTGCTCGTGAAATTAACGTGCAAGTGGCTGAGCACTCCACAGACACGTGTATCCTTAACGTAGTTCTCGGGGATATTCAACGTAACACAGAGTGACAAGGCTGACCCTTTGAATTACAGGCACAACAGCAGGTTCGCTCAATAGTCACTCACAACGCCCGGTCTGGGAATCGAAACCGCGATCCTATGACCACGAGTCCGCTGCCCTAACCACTGGGCCATTGCGCCTCCACCCCAATGATATTACACTGCAACGATATGGTTAAGCTTTAGCAGATGTTAATACACTGCAACACAACCTGATTATCATATCAGTGAAAAATTTATATAGTTAAACTCGAATCCTTAATCCTGGTGAATGAAATACACTAGTTCCTCCACTGAAATATGGTTTCTAAAATAAACCAGTAATACATATATCATATTTGATTCAGAATATTTATTCAATAGGGTTCATTATTTACATTATTTACATCATTTACATTTGACAGATATTTGTCCTCATCTTGTTTGTTGTTAACACAACGTTTCGGCTGATATACCCTCCAGCCTTCATCAGGTGTCTTCTTCTTCTTCTTCTTGTTCTTCTTCTTCTTCTTCTTCTTCTTCTTCTTCTTCTTCTTCTTCTTCTTCTTCTTCTTCTTCTTCTTCTTCTTCTTCTTCTTCTTCTTCTTCTTCTTCTTCTTCTTCTTCACCACTACCCCGTATGCCCACAGCAAGCCGTCGAGGTAGTCTATAGAGTCAGGCCTCCACGTCTCGGGTCCACCTTTCGCCCCGGTTGAGCTAAGGGACACCGAAAAGCAGCACACATCATCTGGTCGGAATCGAGCATCTCATTCGTCAAAATTGTGGATTTGTTGCCACGTTGCACCCCGTCCACAAATAGCGTCACCCTCTTTCTCCACTACCACCACCCCTACTACTACTACTACTACTACTACTACTACTACTACTACCACCATCACCTCCCCCACCATTAATACTACTATTACCACCACCACCACCACCACTATAAACATCACTACTACTGCTACCACCACCACTACCGCCACCACCACCACTGCCACCACTACTATTACTACTGCTTCTACTATTTCTACTGCTGCTGCTGCTACTACTACTACTACTACTACTACTACTACTACTACTACTACTACTACTACTACGACTGCTACTACTACTTACACTATGGTTGTTCCGAGGATTCAAATTACAGGAATGAAGTGTGTGTGTGTGTGTGT
>NC_068989.1:7521744-7523230 GCF_001194135.2 Octopus bimaculoides
GTGAAATCTTATATGATTACATCTTAATGCTAACCTCTGCTTTTACCGTTTCATTCCTTCTTCTTCTTCTTCTTCAGATTCGTTACCCCCCCCCCTCTACCGTTTCTTCATTCTCGTTCATTTGTTCTTCATTTCGTTTTTTTTTTTTTTGTTTTGTTCTTGTTCAGTTTCCTTCTTTTCATCTAACTCTTCTTCCATTTTTATCTTTTACGTGTTCCTTTTGAACCCGTGTTATTATTATTATTATTATTATTATTATTATTTATATCTGCTTCGAGATCCAGTTCCGAAAATGAATTATTTCACGTTCTCTCAAACGTCTACAAATTCTTATGACGTCAACAGCATATGTATATATATATATATATACACACACATACACACAACACACACACACATATATATAGTGGAGGCGCAATGGCCCAGTGGTTAGGGCAGCAAACTCGCGGTTGTAGGATCGCGGTTTCGATTCCCAGACCGGGCGTTGTGAGTATGTATGTATGTATGTATGTATGTATGTATGTATGTATGCATGCATGTATGCATGTATGTATATGTGTGCATGTGTGAGTGTGTACATGTGTGAAGGCGCCTGGTCTACTTGCTAGGATGTTGCACTGACGGACGTGGGTCCGATTCCTTGACCGAACGGAGCGGTGTGTTATTGAGCAAAACACTTCATTTACGTTGCTCCAGTCCATTCACCTGTAAATGGCTAACCCTAGCTTCCAATCAGGAGGAATGTTGGTCTTCTTGCCTAGCCAATAGTTTAGCCGGAACTATAGTAAAAAACGCCTGCCCCAGATGCTGCGGAGATGGATTGAACCTCAAGCAACGTAGTTACAAAGCAAGCTTTTTAACTATGCTGCCGTGCCTTCCACCAAAATCTACGGAACGCTTAAGTGAAGTAGGTTCATATCTCATAAGCGATTGTGTCCCTTGTCCTTTGCCGCTTTGAATAATTCCATACTCCGTTTATTTGTGTAACAACGGAGCGGCCACGTTCATATTGTTGTTGCTATTGTTGTTATTCTTACTGTTGTTTAGATAGAGCCTCGGTGAACTTCGGTCCAGCAGACTGTGGCACGTAGCTTGTCAATTAGAGTGAATATGTTCTGCATATCCACCGCTCCAGATAACCTGTACCGTCGCCTGCTTGAGGTCAACACAGCAAACTATGGGTATGTGACAATGTAACATAGCAATGGTTTTGGTTATGTTGTGGTATCTCAGTTAATACGAAAGCTTAGATAAGATTCTATTTAAAATTAGTGAACAGACGCAGGTGTGTACGTGCAGTTAAGAAGTTAGCTTTGCGACAACGTGGTTTCAGATTCAGTTTGGTTCGGTGTCTTGGGCAAGTGTCTTAGCGCCTTCTACTCTAGCAACGGGTCAGCCAACGCCCTGCGAGCGAACTTGGTAGACGGAAACTGTATGTCAGCCCAATACATGCATACATACATACATACATACATACATGCATATA
>NC_068989.1:7523557-7526424 GCF_001194135.2 Octopus bimaculoides
GAGTATGTGTATGTGTGTGTATGCTTTGGTCTGCTTACACCGTCGTAAGTTAGCGCTTCGGTAAAAGAGACCGAAAGAATAAGTACCAAACTTTTTTTTCTTAAAAAAACGTACTGGTGTCGCTTTGAACGACTAAAGCTTTCAGGCTGGTGCTCCAGCATGGTTGCGGTCCAATGACCGAAACAAGTAAAAGAAGAATAGAAGCATCGTTATAGAAATGATCCACTAACACAATTCTTTACGCTAACTTTGAATAAAAGCAGGTTTGGGTTTGATTTTTGAATGAATTCCAAAACATTCTTCAGAAAGATGACAAAGATTCTTTCGCTGTATCAAATGAAGATGTTATATCTTTCTTAGCTTTTATCTTTTACCAGTCTCTCATTTGTTTTCACAACGTAGTGCAGAGATCGAATCTTCCCATGGTTGACCTTTTTCGTCGTTGGTCGACGGTATTACTGAAGCAGTAACTTAACCACCTCTACCGTGCCCGGGCTGGTTCTAGAAGTAACTCTCTGGCGCCAAGTAGACATACCATTCCTCAACTCATGGATACACCACGAAGGAAAGAAAGCTCAATACGTTCGCAGCATCCATAGAGTCGCAGCGAGTACTAGATATTGGTTAAGTATTACTGTACGTAGCTGTCTTGCTTCCAGGTTCTTTTGTTGGGGTTTACTCCATGAACTTTTTTTTAAGTGCTCAATGAATTACCTCCATAAGACAGCAGGGGTTTACTATTTTAGTGGGTAAGGCTTTTGCCGAGCCAACCCCAGTGTTTTGTCCTTCAAACTTGCATTGTTCTGATGCAACAAGTGCCACAAACCCAGCAGTTATCAGGATGCAGGATTTGTATTGAGTTACCTTCTCTTAGATGAGCAGCTAAAGAACTTAAGAGCCTCGTCTACCCTTGGTTCGAGGGGGTGTCTGCGAGCAACCTTCTTCCGGAATCAATATCGTGATCTGCTAATTAACCTATAATAGGGACCTGACAGAGACTACTACTTCGGGTCACAGTACACTTGGGAACAAGAGTGGCTAAAGACTGGTCCCGCCCTCCTCAAAACCCGGTAACTCCCGAACTAGGGTGCAGCTACTGGATGCAGTTTAAAGTCAAATCCAGGACAATCTTCTCATACATGAGGATTAACGAATTAATGAATGAGAATCAGTCGTTTGTTTCTCCTTTCCAAAAAATCCTGATGATCTCACTAAACGGTTTAGCAAATCGGTAGAAAAGCTTGTTCTGGTGCCAGAGCTGGTTAAACTGGAATTTATAGCAGACAAGCTGTCTGATTCGATCAGAAAGTGAACATATGTGGAAATCATTATCTCCATCGTAATATTCTTATGCCATTCTGCTCCGTGGAAATCTGCCAGCTAATTCCTTTTCACACAGTATAGTATATTTTATGGTATTTTCCTCATCTTGGCATCGGTTACATTTCTCTTGTTCTTGTTCTTGTAGAGGTTATTGTTCTTATTCTTGATGCTGTTGTTGTTGTTGCTGTTGTTGTTGTTGTTGTTGTTGTTGTTGTTCTTCTTCTTCTTCTTCTTCTTCTTCTTCTTCTTCTTCTTCTTCTTCTTCTTCTTCTTCTTCCCCTCCTCGTCTTCTTTCTCTCTTAGCCTTTGAATCTATTCTACTTTTTAAAAAAAAATGTAATTAGCTTATTTCTTTATTTTCGGTAGTTTGATATTTTAAAAGAGTTATCTTCTCTTGAAATACATGAAACATATATTCACAGTGAGTGGAAGAGGAGGTTCCTAGCATTTGATTCTGAAACAAACCAAAGCACCTATCCAGAACGTTTTCAGTCTTTACCTTTCGTTGTATCTCAAATAGAGAATATCCACGCTAATCATAGACAAGTTTATTTACAGACCAACTGATGACTGCTTTCTTCACACAGGATTGGTTAACCAGACCTGACCAAAGACTTCCCAGCAACAAGAACAACGATGAACCAACAAATACGGCTCTACGTAAATAACAATAGTCAAGCGCTCCCTATCGTCTTAAGGGAGACCACTAGTCATCTAAATCGGTGGCTCTGAACCATTTTAAGCCTATGGACCACTTTCATTACTACTTTACTCTAATGGATCCCCATAGCTATTCAATGCATAAAAACGAGTTTTATAGGCAGTTCTTTCCTAAATTCCTATTTTGTTTTCCACCCATTCTCTTGTGTAAGATGTGCAATTATTTAGTTTGAAACAATAATACTTAACTCATCTCCCTGTTTCGAGTGTTATCTCCTTAATGTTGTGTCTGTCTGTTCGTCTTTCTATTTAATCTATCTATCTATCTATCTATCTATCTATCTATCTATCTATCTATCTATCTATCTATCTATCTATCTATCTATCTATCGATAGGGAGCGCTTTAGCTATTGTTACTTACAGGTTGAGCAACTTCGTAGAGCCGTATTTGTTGGCTCGTCGTTGTTCTTGTTGCTGGGAAGTTGAGCGAATAGTTGGGCGCTCATACATTCAAATCGACGAGAAAAATGCCGTGTATATATATGCATAAATGTATCTACATATACAGGTGTATGTTTATGTATGCCTCGAAATACGAGACTAGAAAAACAGCCAACAACTGATGAAGGGTCGTTCTTTTATGCTGTTTGTTTTGTTTTCCATTTGTGTCTTTCGTTGTTGGAAAGAATAGTTCATGTTCCACGTACTCGTACTTCGTACTTTTTTGTTGTACACGTTTCATGATATCCTGTGCACACATATGCACATATATATACGTATAGATGTATGTACATATACGTATTTATATTATATTATATTATATTATATTATATTATATTATATAATATTATATATTATATATATATATATATATATATATACA
>NC_068989.1:7526747-7529362 GCF_001194135.2 Octopus bimaculoides
ATATATATATATGTATGACTGTCTATATGTATGTATATATGAATGTATACACATGTGGAACCTAGTAGAATGTCTAACACTTCCGGACATACTATCAAACTATTCGGTTCTTTTACCATTTTCTTCGACATTTTGTCTCATCACAGAATTCTTACATTTTTTTCATTTTTGATAAATTTTAGCTTAAAACTTCTCTCTTCATTAAAATGTCGTTTCCACTCTCTTATATATATTTGTTACATACTTCCAAACACATCATGACCGCGGTACTGCATAGCGAGATTGAAACCAGAATCTCGTTATTACAAAACATAGCTCGTAACCCTTAACCACGCAATCATTTCCGTACACTTCCTAGATCCTAAATATAGACAGTTATGCAACGATTTCCTCCAGAAATAGGACATCATACCTCAACTCCTTCGAGTGCCAATGATGATAGTTATTAATGATGTAGTGTGTAACGTTTTCTCAAAATCTTCAATAGTTTCTGTGCACAAAGAATGTTAAGATGTGTACGTTTCTTTTTTAAGAGTGACAGAAAGAAAACAAATTTTGTGCGAACTACCTTCTAAGTGTATGCAAAAGCTGAAACTATGAACATAATTTGGCATGAATCTCAATGTTATTAAAAACTGTATTGGTATTCAAAATAATGTTATTATTGCATGAATGAAACACTTTGTTGTTCTAAAGCTTTATGGAATGTACGAACTCTACACCTGCTTTGACCAAACACATTTATTATTATAATAAACATTATTTATTATTTACTGTTGCGGTTTTTCCAACACTTGAATCTACACATGCACAGCTTGGGAATATCGGTGTTGGCAACGGAGGTTGGTATTCATTGTATTGTTTATTTATATATATTTTTTGATTGCATGTTTGTTTGGTAGCTTGTTTGTTTGTTTGTTAGTTAGTTTGCTTGTTTATTGTTGCTGTTGTTTAACTCCAGATCACTTTTGTTCGAGCAGAACTACGATCAAAAGTATTTCAACTGAAAGTATGCCATCTCTCTCTTTATATATATACATATATATAACACACACACACACACACACACACACACACACACACACACACACACACATATATATATATATAAACATATATATATATATACATACATACATACATACATGCACACACACACACACATATATAACATACATATATATATATATAGATATATATATATGTATCTGTCTGTCTATCTATCTATCTATCTATCTATCTAAATCTTTTACGTCATAATAATTTATAAACTTCGTGAGAATGTGAAATAATTCGTTTTTTTCTTTTTAGAGATTGAACTGGAAGTAGCTAAAGCTATGAATAATTGCATCTAAATATTTGCGCGCTGTTATATATAGCTTTTTCTACTTTCCTCTATTAACGGGTCAAAAAGATGTTCAATATGCTCTCTCGAAAAATCATAACTCATAAAAAACTTAAGAGCCTCCAAACACTGCGTAAATTCCAGGAACGAGATCTTTTCTTTATGCCCGCATTTTAAGAAATACATCTTGGCGAAATTCAAAGATAGGCCACCGGACACATTGTAAACCATTCATATCTTGTTTACGTGTTTTTGACGTTTGTTGTAACGTTGGTTATCTCCCCTGCTTTTTTCTTTCTATTTCTTTCTGTCTTCTTCCTTATGAGCTTTCCTTGTTCAAACGTCATCTCCTTTGAACGCTACTGACAAAACAACAGTCTTGTTCTCACCTTGAAAAATGGCGAAATAAATCAATGTTTCAGTCATGAACCCTGGGTAGCTGTATTTCACAAGTAGTTTTCATTATAACATTAGCTTCAATAGCTTAGTTGATCGAGTGCTATTCTACTTGTTGAAGCCTGACTACACCATAAACATAAACACACACACACACACACACACACACACACACACACACACACACACAGATGGAAAGAAGAAGTGTATTCTCGCGCAGGAAAAAGTATAGGAGAATTTGTTTTGGGGTTTGAAAACAATTTGTAAAATGTAGTTTTTAAATAGATTTATTCACATACATTTTGTTTATCAATGGTACAAATATATATATCTATAAACCAAGGGTTTTAAAATTACAAGGTAAAAATTGGACAAACATTTCTAAACGATCAAATGTTCATAGAAATAAAAACTCACAACTACCAGTCTGGGAATCGAAACCTTGATCTTACGACCACGTGGTCGCTGCTCTAACCCCAGGGCCATCGCACCTCCACAATATCTAATACATTAACATATACTAAATATATTAACCTTATTACAAAGTTATGATAAGCTTGAATATAAGATTTCTGCTTCTATATCTACTTTGATTCTACTGCGATGTATATTATTTTACACTTTTGCTGGTTCTGGTCATTGCACTGCGGCCATGCTGTAGCATTGCTTTCAAGGGATTTACAAGATTGTATCGGTCTCATAACGTTGTCTGCTATTCACATATTTTATCAAACCGCCTATGGGCGACTAAACTAAATACCAAAGGGTGTTTTTCTGAAACGAACCCACACCAATGTTGCATACACACATCTCTATCTCTCCCGATATACATACATACATACATACATATATATATATATCTCTCTCTCTATAT
>NC_068989.1:7529637-7532762 GCF_001194135.2 Octopus bimaculoides
TATATATATATATATATATATATATATATGTATATATGCATACATACAGATATACATATATCTCTCTCTCTATATTTATACACGTGTAAATATTCATAAATATACTCCTTACTACAACTTCACAAACATACACACACACACACACATACATATGTACACATTTCTACGCAGACATACGAGCACGTACACATATACACTCACACGCATATACGCACATATACATATACACGCACACACACACGCCATGAAGCACACCTGAGAACTGGAAAGAGGTGAGTGAAAAAAAGAAAAAAAAAGGTGTAGAAAAATATATTTTCTTTTGAAAAATTCTTTGGTTTATTAATATAACGTTTCCACATTTGCCAGCTTCGCTTTTCGCATATGTTTTGAAGTCGTCAGACTTCAAGGAATGCTGGGAAAAAAAGATTCGCAGTGCAATATGGAGATCAATTTTTGTTATTGTTGTTGTTATTATTATTATTATTATTATTATTATTATTATTATTATTATTATTATTGTTGTTGACACGCGGGGCAAAATGCTTAGTGGTATTTCGTCTGGTTTTAAAATCTGAGTTCGAATTCCACTGAGGTCCGCTTTGCCTTTCATCCTTTCGGCGGTGGGGGTCAATAAAGTAAGTACCAGTCAAGTACTGGGGTCGATGTCATCGACTATCCCCCTCCCCTCATATTCCAGGCCTTCTACCTACAGTAGAAAGGATTATTATTATTATTATTATTATTATTATTATTATTATTATTATTATTATTATTATTATTATTATTATTATTATTATTATTATTATTATTATTATTATTATTATTATTATTATTATTATTAAGGGGGCGAGCTGGCAAAATCGTTAGCATGCCGGGCGAAATGCTTAGCTGTATTTCGTCTGTCTTTACGTTCTGAGTTCAAATTCCGCCGAGGTCGACATTGCCTTTCATTCTTTCGGGGTCGATGAAATAAATACCAGTTATGCATTGGGGTCGATGTAATCGACTAGCCTCCTCCCCGCTCAAAATTTTCATGGCCTCGTGCCTAGAGTAGAAATAATTATTAAGGCGGCGAGCTTGCAGGTTCGTTACCGCCCCGGACGAAATGCTTAGCGGCATCTCGTACGTCTTAACGTTATGAGTTCAAATTTCACCGAGGTCTACTATGCCCTTCATCCTGATGGGGTCGATGTAATCGACTAGTCCCTTCCCCATAAAATTTCAGGACTTGTACCTATTCTAGAAAGGGTTATTGTTGTTGTTGTTGCTGTTATACTTGTTGCCTGCAGATGCATTAAAAAGATCTCCGAGAATTTCTTGCTTATTTACAACTTTTAGTGAATGAAAATTATATCCTCTTTAAAAATAATTTACAAAGAAAAAGCTTTGGCACGCTGGCAAAATTATCTCAATAGCTGAGGTGGACGAAGCCTGTTTTTGGAACCTAAATTTAATATTTTGTTCTCCGGAATTCAGTGTGTTTATAATAATTTTTAATATGGCCTCCTTTGAAAGAGAAGCAAATAAGAGACTGTAACAAACAAGAAAGAGAGATACTCTATTTTACCCCTTTGAATCAAAACAGTCATTCAATCTTCGAATGCATTAAAATAAAAAGATAAGCAGAATTCAAAATAAAATAAAATAAAAATAAAAAATGCAGTAAACAAAAATAAAAAATCGGTAGACAGGAAAAAATGGCAAAATAATAAGATAAACTGTTAATAAAAAAAAAGGCATATAGCTGTGTCTTTCTAAAATAAGAAAAGAAGTTGTCAACTAGTTGTAAAAGTAGCTTGTTGTCATCCAAGGATTCTTATTGAAACACCAGATCATGGGTAGATTATACTCAACATAGCACTTAACCTTTCGTGGGCTGATGGGGTTAGAATTCTACAAAAGGCCATTGGGGTTCCCAGTGACCCTCTTTTATTTTTCTTGCGCATTTCTGCACTATCCGTAAAGTAATATTTGTTTAGTCTAAGGCGGCGTGCTGGCAGAGACGTTAGCACGCTGGGCGAAATGCTTAGCGGTATTTCGTCTGTCTTTGTGTTCTGAGCTCAAATTCCGCTGAGTTCGACTTTGCCTTTCATCCTTTCGGGGTCGATAAATTAAATACCAGTTACGCACTGGGGTCGATGTAATCGACTTAATCCCTTTGTCTGTCTTTGTTTGTCCCCTCTATGTT
This sequence comes from Octopus bimaculoides, assembly GCF_001194135.2. Lineage (NCBI taxonomy): Eukaryota > Metazoa > Mollusca > Cephalopoda > Octopoda > Octopodidae > Octopus > Octopus bimaculoides. The sequence goes on from NC_068989.1 coordinate 7,531,826, forward strand.
TAGCCCCTTGTAAAAAATTACAACAAATTAATCAATAATATGCTCTCCGTTGTTGTTTACGACTTCTTCCCATCGTTCAATATATTTTTTGATGCCTCGGCGATAGAAAACTCCCGATCTTCACTCAAAGAATTCGTCCAACCAAACCCTCAATTCCACCTCATTACTGAACGAAACACCGCGCAAAGTGTTTGAAAGCGGTGGAAAGAGACGAAAATCTGACTGCGCCAAGTTTGGACAGTGTGAAGAATGAGGCAGCACTTTCCATTCGAGTTCTTGAATCATGGCTTTGGTCATACTGGCGATGTGAGGACGGGTGTTGTTGTTTTGCAGAAGATGCCGTTTTACCTATTCGGTCTTTTTTCCTAAATTGCTTCGTTGAGTCGGTGCAGTTGTTAAGCGTAGAGCTCCGCAATGAGTGTTTGGTTGTGCTCAAGCAGTCCGTATGAATTATGCCTTCCCAGTTTCATCATACATACAATATAGTCTCTCGAGGATAAAGGTCTTGTTCTGCTCGCAGAGTCGCTTGTTTGTCGGGGCTGAGCCATTCTTTTCGCTGCTTCATATTGTCTTAAAGGCATCATTTTTCATCGCCAGTGACAATGTGGTAAAGAAAACGCTGTTTGTGACCATATGTTGAGTGATGTCGAGCGAGTAAACTGGCAGCGATTGTGGAGCCTTGATTTTTGTCATTTTCGCTCAAGTGTGTGGCACCCAGGCGCCGAGTCTCTGAACCTTGCCTATTGAGTGAAGGTGGTTCTCCATTTGAGACGAACATCAACTTTTCTATGTGATCGGTTTGAAGAATGGCTGAGATATCTTTAAACGTAAAACTAATGGTAACTTTAATACACAGTAAAGAATCTTCATCCACCAAAGCCGTATTGAGCACTGATCCTCATTGCTCGATGTTTACATATATATATATATATATATA
>NC_068989.1:7535270-7538283 GCF_001194135.2 Octopus bimaculoides
CCCACAATGTGTGTGTGTGTGTGTGTGTGTGTGTGTGTGCGTGTATTCGGTAACATGAATTGGTTGTTAAGGCTGTGGAAAATTTTCGGTTACAAACACCAGATCCGATTCCTCTTTGAAAATTTCCACATTGTTGTAGGCTTTTTTTTCTGATGATAGCGGAGGCCATAACCATTTTTTTTTGTTCTTTTCTTTGAGAAATAAGCGCAGACGTGGCTGTGTGGCAAGAAGCTTACTTCCCAACCACATGGTTCCGTGTTCAGTCCCACTGTGTGGCACCTTGCACAAGTGGTTTCTACTATAGCCTGAAGCTGAATGGATTTGGCAGACGGAAACAGAAAGAAACCTGTTGTATACATACATACATACATACATACATACATACGTACGTACGTATGTATGTACGTATGTATGTATGTATGTATGTAAATGTATGTGTGTGTGTGTGTGTGTGTGTGTTTGCGTGTCTGTATGCGAAGTGCTTGTGTGTGTGGTTTGTGTGTTTGTGTTTGTTCGTGTCTTTGTGTCTGTATTTGCTCCCCACCAACGTTAGACAATCCTTGGTGTGTTTAGGTAACTTAAAAAACTCGGCAAAAGTTTTCTCTTGTGTTTAAATGTACACCGTTTGATATATATATATATATATATATATATATATATATATGTGCGTGTGTGTGTATGTGTGTCCTTGTGCTTTTGCTTTCCTTTACCATTGCTTGACACCTAGTGTTGGTTTGTTTACATCATTGCAATAATTAAAAGCTTTTTGATTCGGCTCCATGCAACTTAAAGTTTCGCAGGCTTCTTACAGATATAACGTTCGGCAAAAAGGGATCCGATAGAATAAGTGCTAGATTTTAAAATAAGTAATTATTCCAATTCGTTCGATTAAACACGTCAAGGCGATGCTCTAGCATGACCGCAGTCCAATGATTGAAACTAGCAAAAAAAAAAAAAAAATTCTCAACGTTGATTTCAAAAGAAATGCTTACATCTGCTGCAGAGCAGTTAACATTTATGACTGTATAAGATATTTTGTTTCCTATCAGGGCTATTAATATTTGAAATTGTCCAAGTGGAAGGCTACTGTTTGGCACATTGTTGTCTGAAATTTCGCACAGGGGCAGATCTTTCAGAATAAGGATAACAGCTATGGGATTTCTGATACTGTCTATACACTACTACTACTACTGCACATATTACCACTACTCCTACCCACCCTCACAAAACATTAGGTATACCACCATCACTGCCCTCGCAATTACAAGACGTTTCATACCAGTTCCGCACTCTCCCCACAAAACATCAACACATTATCACCAGTCTCCTCACAAACAAACAAATAAACAAACAATATATACTAATAGCATACTATGTATGATGCCACCATTCCTTTCACACCTCTTCTGACGTCACAATACTGCATGTCGGTTTTCGTAATTAGCTTTTTGGCACTACGTCATCAACCAATTGTTTCGAATGCCTGCTTTCTTGAGAAAATTATAAATACAACGTGTATATATATACGCACATGTGTGTCTGCGCATACATATATGAATAAAATAAATATTTTAAAGCTTTTGATTCGGCTCCATGCAACTTAAAGTTTCGCAGGCTTTTTACATATATATATATATATATATATGTATATATATATATATATATATATATATACACACACACGCACGCACATACGCACGTATGTAATTATGTATATATATATGTATACACACACATATACAGCGTGACACAGAGTGCGACAAGGATTGCCCTTCGATGTACAGGTACATCAGAAACAGGAAGAAAGAGTAAGAGAAAGTTGTGGTGAAAGAGTACAGCAGGGTTTGCCACTACCCCTCGCCAGAACCTCGTGGAACTTTAAGTGTTTTCGCTCAATAAACACTCAAAACACCCCAGTCTAGGAATCGAAACCGCGATCCTACGACCGCTAGCCCGCTGTCCTAACCACTGGGCCATTGCGCCTCCACATAGAAAAATGGACATAAAGGAAAAGTATATCGGTTGCAGAAAAGAAGTTTTCCTGACGAGATGCAACAATGTCGAAATAGCGGGTGTCTCAGAGTCCCTTGCGCTAATGAATCGAGTGTGTTATGGACACACATTCGCCGTAAAAAAGAGAAATTGGCCTCTTGTGATGAAACACAACAGCGATTAGTAAATTCATATTCGAATATGCAAGTCATCATATTTCTATGATCTTTCACGAACTATTTTAAATTTCTTCTCTCATTCCTCTAAAGAACAAAAACAAAATCCTATCCAATACTACACAATGTAGCAATTAGTATTTGTTGGCTCACTAAACTAGTTTATGAATTAAGACATATTAGACTAGAAACATAAGACAGCTAATCATTCAGACAGCTAGTTTCATATTTCCAATGTTGAATAGATTTTTTTTCTTGTGTTAGAGGAAAAACGAACAAAAGCAAGCAAACAGAAAAAGTAATAAAAACGAAAGAAAAAAACAGTAAAAAATCTTATGCGATGCAATAAAATTGTCTACTTTTTATTTTATTTACATATGTTAAATGCTTTTAGCCATTAATTTGAACAAATTGGCTTTTAATTCAGTCATTTATTTCCTAACTTCTCATTCAAGTGATTTATTTTTTGTTCGTTTTACATTATTGCTGTTCGTCCGTCTTCACTAATTTACTCCGGTTTCACACAAAGCTATATTAGTCTAAATATAGTTTATAATGTAATCACTAGACTTACGAGAGAATTTTAGAGGTGTTCTGCTGTTCGGTATCGGTAAGAGTCAATTCAGTAAAAATACATTCATTCTCTGATGAGGGTTCCTAGCTCGAAATGTTATCGCATATAATAAAGAACATAGTTTGGCTTCTAATCTTTATGTAATTGGGTGGGGGTGACGGTGGGAGTATTTTTTTCCTTTTTACTTTTATACTAGCAAAGTAAAGGCCTCTAAGAATACTAATAAACCGTATCAAATAAGTATAAGGTATCATATATATATATATATATA
>NC_068989.1:7538595-7548715 GCF_001194135.2 Octopus bimaculoides
ATATATATATATATATATATATATATATACATATATATATATATTTATGTATATATATATATATGCATATAACGGTGGTGCATCAGCATGACTGCAGCTCTGAGCTGAAATTACAGAATAAAAAAATATATATGTATATATATATATATATATATGTATGTTTATACATACATATATATACATACATACATATATTTATATATACATACATATAAATATTTATACACCCACACACACACATAGGCGTAGTGTGTGGTAAAATGTTTCTTCAGACATTTTTTTATTCAACAAATGAGTAAACATGAATGAACAACTCAAAATGTCTCGCAGAGAAGCACCAAGAAAAATATGATACCAAGACAGAGAATGAACAGAACCGAAAGGGAAATCAAAGACAAGTGATCTTAGTTCGACGAAGACAAGGACGAGAAGAACTTTCTAAGGAGCAGCAAGAACGCATTTTGGTTCAAAATACTGCGCAACATAGACAAACACGAAAACAAGTTTTTCAGTAAATACTGTGATTGTAGCTGAAGACAAAAGTGCTACGAAACATAGACAAATAAGAGAAGAATTTTATTAAGAGTTGAGAGATCGTATGCTGGTAAGTATTAGACATCAACTCAACTTTTTTCATGAACAACAGAAACAGATTTTAGAAGAAAATGCGGAGCAGCATCGACTTTCTCACAAACAAAAACATCTATTTGTACAGAATAGAATAAACCACGAAAATAGACAAAGAAGGATTCTGAGTGTTGCAAGACAGCACGACAGACTCGATGAAATAAGAAGCTGTCAATCTAACTCGTTATAGTTGTGGCTTAATGGACGTGAGATTCCGCCATTGTAATACACAAATGTTCATGGGCGAGCACACGGGAAGAGCATTGTCCTATCCTGATTTTGGCATTTGTAGTAAATCTGGCTTAATTTATATTAAGTACCAGTTTACCTGATGAATTATATCAACTGTTCATTCGTACTTGATTCCCCAGGAGCAAAATATTCCAGAGGGCCAAACAGTTCTTTGGCCAAACAGCTCTATGGCCACAAGTAGCATGAAGACAAAGGATGCTACAGTTGATCGAGGTATTTCCACTAATAAAATTCACGGAGCTGTTTGCAAATTATTTTGAGCATCAAGAAGTGCTGTTACTGATGCGCCATCCTGTCTGCAAACTTATTTTTATAAATCCAAAGAACAAATTTAATGGCGTACGCAGAGTCTAGCTGCAAATAACGGAAGAGAAAATCTTGATGCTGTTATTTCCCGTACTCTCTACTCTCTGCTAAAGTTTCGGCTGACAACACTTATTTGCAATCATTCTTGTCTGTTTAGGAACAAATTGATATTGGCACAATATCAGAAAATATTTCTATCGGATTACAAACTGACAAAAGGCCAGATGGCAAATACTTTAAATCAAAAAGGTATAACTTAGCTACATGCAATTTTGTTGTATTGATATCTTGTAATGATGAAACAAACTCAAACTGATAGAATATTCACATTATTTACATTTGATGGATATTTGTCCTCATCGTGTTTGTTATTAACACAACGTTTCGGCTGATATACCCTCCAGCCTTCATCAGGTGTCTTGGGGAAACTTCGAGCCTGGGTTCTCATTCCTAAGGTATTTTTCGATGTTATTATTACTCTTCAGGTCACTGCTTGGAATCGAACTCGGAATCTTAGGGCTAGTAGCTCGCACTCTTAACCAATACGTTATATACCCGTGGGCAGTTATGGAGTAAATTTTAGGGCTTATAAATCTAATATTTTCCTATCCTTCCTTGATACCATCCTTAATCCGTCAAATGTAAATAATGTAAATAATCTCTTAAATATAGAACTGTATCATAGAATATTGGTTAACATGTTCCGAGCAGAAAAAAAATCAGCATCGTCTTCAAGTGTTTAGCAATTCTCATGAAGTCTATGAACCCATGATTTATTCATGTTGGTATTTTCCTTGTGGTGTAGAAGGATGGCGTCACAATAAACCAAACCAAAATAAAAATGTGACGTTTTCAATTTTATTGTGTTCGGATAATGAAAATGCTGAATCGGATAATATATTGCACCAAAGACACTGTCTATTTCCAACAATCTTATGTAGACCAAAGTCCAGTCTGCGAGCTTGTAGTAAATTTGGAACAATGAACATGTTCTAAGAGTAAATTTGTATATTTGCCAGGTAGATGATGTTGATAGGATTGGAAGACAATGCATTTTTGAAACAGATTCAGAAGCAGTCCGAGATATATGGCAAGGCACTGTCATGATGCGACGGCTAGCGTAAGGAATTTGGATAAACCAATAATATTTGTGATATTTACCTGCAATTTAAAAGAGAAAGAAATTACAAGAGAACTAAATGCAAATCAAATCGCCATAGGTTGTCTCAGACCAGATTGTTAGCATAAATGCTTGCAAAGGATTGGACTCCGCTAAAGTTACCCAAGGGAGTTCAGGCGAGCGCTGAATTAAATCTTCTATTTGAAACAAGGGAACAGTCTCTACGATGGGTTTTTCACATAGTTTCCGTCAGCAAAATTTCCCTCATAAGGATTTGGTTGGTCTGTAGATGTGGTAGAAACTTGAACTAAGGTGCAGTGTACTTGCAATGGGAATGAACTCAGAACATTAACTACACAGCAATGCCTGCGTCTCAGATAGATAGATAGATAGATAGACAGATAGATAGATAGATAGATAGATAGAGAGAGAGAGAGAGAGAGAGAGAGAATGAGAGAGAGAGGGAGAGAGAGAAAGGAAGAATAGAAAGTGTAACGGATGTCTGTAAAAGGAAGGACATATGTGTATGTTGTATCTTTGTATCGGTGTCTCAGAGGAGATAGCATCTATTTCCCCTGTGTTTGAAATAAATCGTATAAAAGATCAAATGTCTGCATTTTCTGCTTGATTATTATAAATTGCTGGAATCCACCGTTTGGAGATTAAGCTTATTTATTTCAGGGAGGTTCTAATACTGATACGGTTACCTAATGACTTGGAATCGGAACCAAGAAACGAAAAACGAAATCAACTCTTTGGGTGCACATTTCTAATTATAAGATGCTCTTCAATATATATATATATATATATATATAGGTATGTATGTATATGTATATACATCTATTTATCTATCTATTAATACATACATACATACATACATACATGCACATATATCTATTCATGCACAAAACGTTGCCGCTGTTTAACCCCACTTAACCCTAGTCGAGCAGAGTCAAGATCTAAAAGGAATCCAGCTGTGACCTCTCCGCCTTTTTAGAGATATATAGGATACAGTTATACGCGATATATTTCCTTGTTTAAAGCCGTAGGATATCATTCGAAGGAGACTGGTTGCCAATTCCAGCAAGTCAAGCGATTATATAGAAAGTATCTCATGAATTCGTTATATATATATTCGTTCGAATATGCATCCAAAGCAGTGCTCCGCAACCGGTATGCCGCGGCACAATGGTGTTCCACGATACGATGCTAGGTGTGTCGCAGTGTAACCTGAATATAATTTTTTTCCCTATACTTTTAATTATATTTTTAGTTCAGGTTTGCCGCCGAATTTGGAACAGAATATAAGAGTACTCCAAGTGATAAAAGGTTGCGGAGCACTGATCTAAGGGACGACTGCTTTAGAATGAAATTAAATTGTCAGCTGAAAAATCCTAGCAATGAGTTTTCGATTTCATTTAGAATTATTTTCTGTCATTTATGTCACTTATGCTATTGTGGAAGTCACGAACGTCATATTTTTCATCTTATTTTTCCATTTCGTAAGCGAGCAACTATCTTTGTACCTCGTTTAAACGTTGTATTTTATACAAACTTGTTAGAAGTTCAAATATGCTTGAAGCATATTTGAACCTATAAAAAATCCATTCACTGTATTTTGTGAGAGAGATAAATAGATGTAAATACGAGGGAAAAACCAAAAATTATCCGCACTTTCGCCATAACATAACTTTATTATTGTCACACTGCCTTCTGCGCATGCGTGCATAATTTATTTGAAAACTCAGTAGAAAGGTTATGATGTTGTGAAGTTCATGCCTTTCTCAAAAGCATGAATTACATAAACTGAAATAGTTCCATCGAAGATCATGGACTCGGTTTGTTCAGATTTTAATGTCACTCTATAAGTACTGACAACCTTTTCCAACGATAATAAATTGTTTAGCTCCGGTTCAGGAACGTTCAAGCGGATGTGACGTCATCTGTCGAGGGGGCACGTCAGTTTATTCAGTGTGCTGAATATTTTCCTTGACCTTTTTTATAGTATGACCCCCAGTTCTTTTCCTTCTTTACAATTTGCAGCCCCCTCTCTGTATGATTTCCCGTTCAAACCAGCTGTTTTTAGAATAAAGAGTCTTCCCTACCACCCCTTACCCTATCCTGTCGTATCATCTCGCAATGAAAACATCCGAGCTTGTTTCTTTTCTCATGACACACGATCTGTAAAGAAATATTCTGGGTCTTAAGTCTAACCTTTTCATACAAGCTGACAATTAATTATAGATTATTGATGTCTCTATTTGTTTATGTGAAGTGCAAGACTTAACATAGGTTTTCTAGTATCTAGCAGGAACTGTTGTCAAGAGATAAGCTGTCAGTGAATGGAGCCCATGACCCTGTTTCCCATTTTTGGTTGTAGACAGTGCACATTACTTATTTTGTTAATGCCATTGTAAAGCGAAGTGCACGAATGTTACAAAATCGCTTTATGAATCTTAAATCTGTGCTTATTTTCAACGGGGGAAGAGGTGGAAAGATTTTGATAAAACTGGCTTAATGGTTAGGGTATTCGGCTCACGATCGCATGGTCGTGAGTTCAATTCTTGGCGGCACCTTATGTCCTTGAGCAAGACACTTTATTTCACGTTGCTCCAGTTCACTAAGCTGGAAAAAAAATGAGTTGTACCTGCATTTCAAAGGGCCAGCCTTGTCGCACTCTGTGTCACGCCGAATCTCCCTGAGAACTACGTTAAGGGTACACGTGTCTGTAGAGTACTGGGCCACTTGCATGTTAATTTCACGAGCAAGCTGTTGCGTTAATCGGACCAACAACAACTCTTATCATCTTAACCGACGGAGCACGCCGGGCTATATGCTCGGCGGCATTTCGTTCGTCTTTATGTTTTGAGTTCAAATTCCGCCGAGGTCAATTTTACCTTCCATCCTTTTGGGGTCGATAAATTAAGTACAAGTGAAACAGTGGGGTCGATATAAACGTCTAGTCCCCTCCCCCAAACTTTCAGGCATCGTGCCTATATTAGAAAGGATTATTATTATTATTATTATTATTATTATTATTATTATTATTATCGTGTTTCATTCTTGAGAATTTATGTAAATTCACTGAAAACCGTCATTTTGGATCCGCTGTTGTGAAATTCTTTTCAAGCCTCACTGCGCCGAAATCAAATATACCCGGTTCCATGAACGTGCATTTGATACGCAAGATCCGAGTTAACTCGTTTTTGAGATTTGTGGTACTTTACGGAATTCCCCACATTTCATACGACGTAATACACACATTTTATTTTTACTAGCCAATAGAAAGAGGTTGCTGGAACTAATTTGCACATGATTAACTCGTTACATCACCAGCAAATGTTTAATCAGCACAAGGAGAGTTAATATTATCTAATAATGCTACCTGGGCCCTCTAATGAGTGTAGTTGAGTCTCGTATAATTATTTTTAGATAGGAATAAGAAGAAATTTTTCAAGCATCTCATCTAAACGCGAATATTCCCAAGGCGATGATAAGGTAATCCCTCCTCAAAAAACCAAAAGAACCCCTCCAAAAAACAACATAAAACGAAATTGGAGAGGAATCTTACAGTGAAAGAAGCTTTATAAAAGAGAGAAGAATGCAGTGTTTACAGTAAGGCAAATAAAAAGACAAAAAAAAATGGAGCAAATGTCATTTCAAGTTTGGGGTTTAAATCCTTAGTGAATTGTTACAGGTGAAGCATAGTTGTGTGGAAAGTCGTTAAATAAGGTGAATAATAAGGAAAAACACTAGAATTTAAGAAAATTCGTCATAGTTTGCGTTAGCGAAAAATGCTAAGATTAAAAAATCTGGGTAAGATCTGATGACGTGAGAAATTATGCTTGTTCGAATCGTCAGAACACGCCAATGTTAGTAACATATGCTGTTATAATATGAAGTTTAGCGATTGAGATACTAGTTTTGTTCCTTTGCTGTTAACTGTTCTTAACCTAGTTTTAAATGCTGTCGTCTACTGAAAAATTTTAATCTCACGAGTTACAATTATAATCTATCATGTTTTGTTTATAGAAATATTCGATCTCTGTAGTACTTCATTCGCCAGTTTAAGCAATCATCCTCCGTTACTTACAATGGGGTATTCTATATATTGATGCTATAATAACGATATCAAACAAAACGAACTATAGTGCTTATACCGTTGTTATTACAATGCTATTGTAAGGCTGATACGGTACCTCGGATTCTAGCTTGAATTTCAGCCCCTCAAAAAGTAGTATCCATGTAATAGTCGACACCATAAATTTTACCTTAAAAAATGGTCTAAAAAATTCGACTTTTACACGACGTGTGAAAATATTTTAACAAACATGTTAGAAATACTTTGGTAGAATGTGTGATGAAAGGCAGAGTAGACTTCAGTGGAATTTGAACTCAGAACATAAAACACAGACGAAATGCCGCTAAGTATTTTACCCGGCGCACAACCGGTTCTGCCAACTCGCGGTATTCGAAATATTTAATGTAGATTTTCTGTACACATTTTTCTGTACTCTTTGATTTAAATTTAAAACTTACAGACCCGCCTTAACTTCATTCAATCTCAAAGAGGTTGCCTCCTCTATGATAGATGATCGTCAGAGGTACGCCATGGGTACAAATTGTAGAGTTTGCTGCAAAATATTAATGTCTAATTCTGACAGAAAGATTGATCCAGCGATCTGTGGCACTGAAACTTGAATCGCTCGTCAACAGTGTCTGTCGACTGATACTTGTGTGAACTGATACGCCTGATATGACTATATGTATATGAACTGAAATGGGGTCGGTGCTTTCGCGTACACGTGTGTGTTCTGAAATAACAGCGGGTGTCTGTGTGTCTGACACGTACTGACTGTATGCGTGTATGATATATGCGTATCGTGAAACTGAAGGTGTTTTTAAACAGCGTCGTATATATGTTTGCGTGTGAGCGTATTTAGCTAAAAGTCTTTGTGTATATATTTGTGTGTGTGTGTGTACGTGTGTGCGGGTGTTCTTTCGAGATGAGAGAGATTTTCAAGATAAGATCTAACCCACTTGATAACAAGACAACGTTATCGTGTTTTATGAGCGTTTGCACTCATTGAATTCTTCCCCATGAAATCGAACTAAAAATACTATCAACTTTCTTTCGATAAAGTTTAGTGGGAAATGACACGATGTTTCGAATAAACAATTCCTTCCTCTTTCTTTCTTACTATTTCTCATAATTATTTAATGCGAAAGAACCCTCTCTCGTAAATAATGTATACACCCTCCTTAATATTTCCCTTTTTTTTTCAACGCTGTCTTATATTGTTTTATTAGGCAGTTGTGGAGCATCGAATTGACTCCCAGCAATTTAGCTACATCCACATTTTAAATTCTCGCCAGGGTCCCGTTTACTTTTAATCTCATTCGGGAGTCGTTGTCAATAAAATTATTCATGGCTGCCAGGCGGCCAGCAGACAGATTTGTTAGCACGCCGGGCAAAATGCTTAGTCGCATTTCGTCTGTTTTTATTTTCTGGGTTCAAATTCCATCAAGGTTGACTTTGCCTTTCATCCTTTCGAGCTCGATAAAATAAGTACCAGTTGAGTGAGTACTGGGGCTAATGTAATCGACTTACCCCACCCCGCCCCGAAATTGTTGGTCTTGTGCCAAAATTTACAATCAGAATTATTCATGACTCTGTGGTTAAGAAGCTCACTTTGAAACCATGTGATTTCAAGTTCAATCCCACCGCAAATGATTCCCATGGTTTTGAGTTCAGTTTCACTGCGTGAAACCTTGGGAAAGTGACTTCTACTACAGCTCGGGACCGACCAATGCCTTATAACTGAACTTGGTAGACGAAAACTAAAAGAAGCCCGTCGTGTGCGCGTGTGTGTGCGGAGTATTTTGTCCCTCACCAACGGTTGAAAACCGACGTCAGCTTCTTTACATACCCATAACTTAGCGACTCGGCAAAAGCCACCTATAGAATAAATACATCGTTTGTTAATACAGTGCCGGGCCTCTTATCCGGCTTCCAGAAATCTAGAAATACTGTGTAGTACCGAGTGACGTAATGTATCCTGCATTGAGTAAACAGTTTTTGAAGTTGGTTAATTTGCATACGGTGAGTTACAAAGAATTTTGTCCTTTACTTTTTCAAGTACATTGACAAAAATTAAACATATTCTGCTTTAGATGTCTATTAATTTGTATCTATATCTGTTAAGGAAAATCGTGTTCTTTACTTTTCTTTGTTTACTTTTCATTCTATAAGCATTGTACTGCATGTATGGCAAAGTACAGTACCGTGCAAAAGTGAGGTGGCTGAAAACTCTTCCCCTCTCATTCAGAACCCCTACTACAAAATATAATGATCAGGTATGGAAATGACTCCAACAGGGCCAATGTTTCATCTGTAAAAAACGCAATGCGAAACATCTATTTATAAGTTGGCAATTAATAGAAACTTACAATAGTTTAGAATGGCCGGAGATTTTTGCACGGCACTGTATGATATATATTGGTTTAAAAATATTTGTACAAGGCCAGGAATTTCGGGGCGGGGTGAAGGAAAGTCGATTAGATAGACATCAATGATCAATAGCTACCCATTTTATCGACCTCGAAATGATAAAAGCATTGGCCGACCGCGGAGGAATTTGAACTCAGGACGCAGAAATTGACGAAATGCCAGTAATCATTTTTGACCAGCTTGTTAACGATTCTCGCAGCTCGTTGTCTGTGTAGTAGGATATATATTAAGAACTTTAAGTGCATTAATAAATATCAAACAAATCCTGTTTTAGGAGAGCATTAATTCGAATCTGTTAGATTATATTTAAGCTGTTTACTTTTCATAGTTCATTTTATATTCAAAGTAAGTATTTCGACTGTCTCAAGAAAACTTGAAAATCCAGATATCTGGGCACTTCCGGCCCCAAGCTTGTCAGATAACTGGTCCAGTGACGTATTGCGATGTTGCTGTTACTGTAGTGTTGGTGGTGATGTTACCATAGAGTTGTCCTCGCTATACTATTGATTGTTATAATGTTGCTATAGTTTTCAATTTGTTGCTACTCTAGTATTCTCATTGTTTATTATTGATGCAGTTGTGGTGACCTTGTGCTCCTATTGATGTTGTTGTTGCTGTTGAAGGAGGAGTGACGTACAGCTGCACTGATAAAACACCAGCGAACAGAAAGTTTACGATGGACAAAGATATAAACGTGCACAATCCTTGTAAACAATTTCTTATTTCGAATAAGTAGCGACACTGGATAATGTCGTCTTGTCCTATTTCAGAGATAATATACATTTACATATTATAATTGACTGGACATCGATGTTTGTATTCACAGACATGTACACATGTGTACGTACATAGATGTGTGTGTGTGTGTGTGTGTGTGTGTGTGTGAATGCATGCATATATATATATGCATACATATATATATATACGTATATGCCTATTTCATATATAAATACTCTATCTATTTGTCCGTCTGTTTATTCATCTATCTATCTATCTATCTATCTATCTATCTATCTATCTATCTATCTATCTATCTATCTATCTATCTATCTATCTATCTATCTATCTATCTATCCACACGCGTGCACACACATACACTCATGCATATATATACATACGCACATATATACATACGTACATATATACATACATATCTAAGTACATATATATGCACACACATATCTATATGCATATACATACATATATATATATCTATGTGCATATATACACACACATAACTATCTATGTGCGCATATACATATATACATATATATATATATATATATATAGCTGCATATATACAC
>NC_068989.1:7548813-7550889 GCF_001194135.2 Octopus bimaculoides
TATATATATGTATATATATATACACACACACACACACACACACACACATACACATATATATATATATATTTATATAAGTATACACACTTGTGTCTAGAGTAGAAGGGAATTATAGACTCTAATAGATTAATGCATATGTATATATGTATGTATTTATTTGTGTCTCTGTGTGTGTTTGTGCGTGTGTGTTAGTGTGTGTGTGTGTGTGTATGTGTATGTATGAGTACGCACGCACATAGATGTATGTATATGGAACGCTCTCACAAGCTGAAACAGGTGATGTATGTATAGATATAGTTTTGTAAATATATTCCCGCTAAAAACATGGATTCATATCAAGAGAAAGGACATACAGTAATTGTAATTCAAGGTACATATAAAATAATATATGTACCTTGACGTATTTTTCTACGTGAAATTCCGTTATGTGTGTGTGTGTGTGTGTGTGTGTGCGTGCGTGTGTGTGTATCTGTGTGTAAATTCCGAAAGGAATTCATAAGTGAATAAATTATAAATTGAAATAAAAGAATATATAAAAACCAGTGGTTCAGTTGTATTTACTCTTTTACTCTTTTACTTGTTTCAGTCATTTGACTGCGGCCATGCTAGAGCACTGCCTTTAGTCGAGCAAATCGACCTCAAGACTTATTCTTTGTAAGCCTAGTACTTATTCTATCGGACTCTTTTGCCGAACCGCTAAGTTACGGGGACATAAACACACCAGCATCGGTTGTTAAGCGATGTTAGGGTGACAGACACAGACACACTAACATACACGCATACACACATATACATATATACACATATATACGACGGGCTTCTTTCAGTTTCTGTCTACCAAATCCACTCACAAGGCTTTGGTCGGCCCGAGACTATAGCAGAAGACACTTGCCCAAAGTGCCACGCAGTGGGACTGAACCCGGAACCATGTAAGCTACTTACCACACAGCCACTCCTACGTCTATTATAAAAAGATTTACTTAAGATTCTTTTCTTATTCAGTTACATAATTTGCTTTACCTACCATGGCCAAGATTCTATTTTAAGTATTGAATATTTTGCATTTTCTATCGACTCCGTGTTTACCAAATGCTCCACTGATTCTCTGGGTTTCTCAGCTTGTGGCATCTCAACTTCGTAAGGAGTTTCTCTGGTTTGGCTGTAGCCTTTTGCAGACGGCTGATCTGCTCGGTTACAACGAGATGCATCTTGATACGTATTAAATGTCTGGGAGGGAAAGTTTGTTTAATGTTTTGCAAACCTTTTGGGAGACAGTTGTTCATCTGATGACCTTTAAATACCAATCTGCTGCTGTATATGTACCTGATGTGAGTCTCAAGAAGTGAGTGTTCTGATCTGACAGTATCTCCCATACGTCTTGTTTTCTCCATCGAAAAGTTCGGAACAAGATTTACGAAAATCTTTCACATGAACAAATATAATAATATCGTCCTTTCTTTCTATCTATCTATCTATCTATCTATCTATCTATCTATCTACCTATCTATCTCCTCTCTCTTTCAGTATATACATACAACCCACCCAACACACACACACACACACACACACACACACACACACACACACACACACACACACACACACACACACATATATATATATATATATATGTGTGTGTGTGTGTGTGTGTGTGTGTGTGTATGTATATAGTATTACTTGTGTAAATACTTGATCTGTGAAAAAATAATGCAAGAAAGTGTTTCCTTGAAGAACTGTTGTGGTTCAGCAGCCAATTGCCCTTTGAATACCTACTGCAGAAGATGCAAAATAAACACAATGTTGAAACGTACGTAGGGAACAAATGATATAAACTGCATCTTGTTTATCACACCTCCCCCATACACACATACATATATATATAGATAGGTGAGTTCCGCAAAAAATTTAGATTCAGGTGAATATCGTACTTAAGTTTAGGCACCAGAATTTAGTATGGCATTATCCATACAGTTTCGAAATAAGGTGATTAACATCAAAATAAGCAACGAAGATATCCAGAGGTAATGCACGACGACGATGGCGACGACGACGACGACGACGACCACCACCACCACC
>NC_068989.1:7551081-7551784 GCF_001194135.2 Octopus bimaculoides
ATCGTCGGTTGTCGGCATTCGTCGCCGTCCCCGTCTTCTCCGTTATTATCGACATCGTCGTCGTCGTCGTCATCACCACCATTATCCTCCTCGTCATCATTATCACCATCGTCATCATCATCATCGTCATCATCGTCATCACCCTGCTCTGACTATTTCTGAGTTTTAAGAAATAAAGAGCTGATCTCGTTCCATGTCGTCACCTCCGCTATCACCGCCATCTCTCACCACCACTCTCATCCTTCTTCTCATCACTCACACATCAACACTGTTCTCCGTATAATTAACAGCACCATTAACGTCTTCATTACTATCTGCGTCAAAATCATCATCACCAACATCTTCCTCTTCCTCACCATCCTCATCGTCACCATCACTATCACCATCACGATTACCACCATCTCCACCACCGCCACCATAGCAACCACAACAACAACATCGATAAGACTGAAAGAAATTCATGACCGTGGGTTTGTTTATGCATGTCTATGACTCTCAAGCGCTTTAAGGGAGTCATCCCCACCGCGCTAACTGCAGCGTAACGGCAAAAAAAGCAAAACATATACATTGTGCATTTGCGGTCGATAATGTTTACAACGCTAGCGCTGTTTCTAATTCATAATTGAATATATTCACTTCCTCGGATATCATCATATGAAAGCACGAGCATTCTATCTCTCTCTCTCTCTCTCTCTCTCTCTCT
>NC_068989.1:7552245-7553083 GCF_001194135.2 Octopus bimaculoides
CTTTGCTCGAAACGTAAAACCACCTTTCTTTCCTTCCCTGAGAGTCTGCTAATACTTTACATGTACCACGTCCACGCGCTGTTGTTTTTATGTGTTTGTTCTTCATTTTTGTTTTATATTTACTATATATATATATATATTTACAATAATAATTAATTGTCGCTGATAAAATTTTGTCACGCATACGAACTGCTCTGTCAGTTATGATGACGATGACAAACGGTTTGTAATTTCGTCACAAGGAGAGCGATTTTGAAGGATGGTAGAGAGGTCAGGCCACACCATCAATTTCAATATTTAACTGGTACATGATTTCATTGATCACAAAACGACGAAAAGCAAAACTGATCTCAGCGGTATTCGATGTCAACTTTGCTTTTCTACCTTCAGAGATCGATACATAACATACCAGTGAAGTGTTGTATAGGGATGGAATCAAGGAAGCAAATTTTAGTTTGTCCCACTTCTCTTCCTTTAATAGAATTTATATTATTCATTTATTTTGTAGCTCTTTCAATATCTTGAGTATATTTTGTTTTATTTATTTTGCAGACGACTTAGTCCCCCTATCGTCTGCTTCAGTGAAAAATTTATCACAACATTGAAATGTTCTGCTGTGATTATTTCCCAACAGCTGTCGGTGTTAATGATTAGGGAAACATTATTCTTGAATTACTCTCCTTTAACAACTTAATCTTTTTCAATTCTTTCAGGAAAACTCTAGCCTGTCTCTTTCTACTGACAAATCACACACACACACACACACACACACACACACACACACACACACACACACACACACATATACACACACACACACAAACAAACACACACACAC
>NC_068989.1:7553807-7555024 GCF_001194135.2 Octopus bimaculoides
ATATATATATATATATATATAAATGTGAGTGTATGGATATAGTCCACATATATTGTATGTTTCTCTTCGTTATTTATTTGTTCGACGCACGCGCGAACCACTCAAAATTCCAATTAGCACAGGAATGTTTTGGTAATTTCTGAGGTGTCAATGTTATTGTGGTATCTCTTTCAGCAAATAAATGCATGTGTTCTCCTTGGATTTCAATTTCATTACCCACCTTTCTTTCTCTTTATATATATACATATCCATCTCTATCTATCACGCCTGTCTTTCTCGCTCTCATTATCTCTATATTGTGTGTGTGCATATGTATGCGTTCGTTTGTGAATATGTGAGTGTAATAAAAAGAATTTACGTAAATCAAAAGTAAAAATTAAAGAAAGAAAATAAAAGAGTACTCGATACAGATGTATAGTAAAACACATGTATTGATACAATCTTGATATAGTCCAGAACATCGCTATTGAGAATCCCATATCTAGATTATTTTAGAGTGTCGAAAAATAAAGTGATGACGGTTCTTTTATGGAGAAAGAGACGGTCATAAATAAGCAATTCCATAGAAAGGCCACCACTCTGTTTACAGAAGGGAAACAGTCAACGTGGAACTGTCACCTTACAAATGGTATCGTGCATACTCTTTTCCCTAAATCTTGTGTAACCAGATCAGACAAGCTCGGACATGCTTGTATGACAAGATCAGAAAATGCAGTTCCTATCTGGGTATATTAGAAGCCCGCCTATTGCAGTTCTGTACTTAAGAGATGAGAATTTATGTGCATTGTTTACATTATTCACATTATTTACATTCAACAGATATTTGTCCTCATCTTGTTTGTTGTTAACACAAACGCCATATGTTAACACAAACCCCATATGCCAACGGGCATATGGCGTAGTGGTTAAGAGCGCGGGCTACTAACCCCAAGATTCTGAATTCGATTCCAAGCAGTGACCTGAACAATAATAATAATAATCGAAAAATACCTTAGGAATGAGAACCCAGGTTCGAAATTTCCCCAAGACACCTGAAGAAGGCTGGAGGGTATATCAACCGAAATGTTGTGTTAATAAACAAGATGAGGACAAATATCCGTTGAATGTAAAAAATGTAAATAGAACCCGCCTATTGTCTAGAATAATTCAGATGTGAAACTCGGTACTTATTCTACCGTTTTTCTTTGCCGAACCTCTAATTAACGGGGACATAATCA
>NC_068989.1:7555705-7558642 GCF_001194135.2 Octopus bimaculoides
CACACACACACACACACACTCGTACGTAATAGTTTCTAGTTGTTGTTGTTGTTGTGTTTGTAGTCGATTTTTGTCATCAAGCCTCATATTTGTTGTTTGTTTGTCTATTATTTTTTGTTATTTAAAAAAATTTTTTTTTTGCTCTAAAAACAATATCAGAACAATATTGTTTTGAAAAAAAAATTTGTAATTTGTGAACAGTTTACGTTTACGAATTCCACTTGAGGGAATTTCGTAGAATAATGTTCCCATGTCGGTTACAGACACATCACACACGCTGACACACGCGCACGCACGCACACACACACATACACACACATACACACACACACACACACATTCACATACGTTCACACATATTCACATACGCATACACACGCTCATACACCCACATTCACATATTCATACATAATTTTGATCACTATTGTCTTGCAATGCACACACACACACACACACACACACACACACACACACACACACTCACATATTCACACACGATCATACACACACATTCACATATACATAATTTTGATCACCATTCTCTTGCAATGCACTCACACTCACACACATACACACAGAAATACATACATACACACATTCACACATATTCACACACTCACGCACACACATACACACACGCACGCACATTCACATATTCATACATTATGTTGGTCACCGTTCTCTTACTATACACTCACACACGAACACTCACACACAAAAATACACATACACAAACATACACACGTCTATAGACATACAAACACACATTTCATATACACACACACGTTCGTATACATATGAACACACACACACGCACACACGTTTACATAATCATTCATAATGATGATTACCATTCTCCTACAATGCACACACGTACACACACACTCACATAAACACACAAACGCACACACGTCTATAGACATATACATGCAGACACACGTTTCATATACATATGCACGCACACACACACGTCCTCCTACAATGCACACATAGACACACACACACATGCGCACACGTACACACACATGCACACATGTACACACACACACATAAACACACAAACACACACACGTTTATAGACATATACATACAGACACACGTTCCATATGCATATGCACACACACACACATGCTCCTACATAGACACACACACATGGACACATGTACACACACACATAAACACACAAACACACACTTCTACAGACATATATATATAGACACACGTTTTATATACATATGCACACACACACGCATACACACACATCCTCCTACAATGCACGCATAGACACACACACATGCACACACGTACACACACATGCACGCACACACATAAACACACACACACACACACACTCACTCATACACACATACATACGCATGAACATACACCAACAAATTCAAATACATTCATTATGACATTCGTCATTCTCATACTCCGCAGATACTCAACCATAAACACACTCACATCCCTCCCTCTCTCTCTCATTCTCTCTCTCTAGTTCTCTCTCTCTAGTTCTCCCTCTTTCTCCCACCTCCCATCATCCCCATCTTCCCCCTCTCATCTCACCTCATGCCCTCTCCGCTCTCTCTCTCTCTCTCTCTCACATGCGCACGCATACAACAGAACAGAACCGAGTCGATTATTCCCTGTGAGTACAGACACACCCAAAACTTCCAAACCCTGTCATCCAGAACAATCTATCTCCCATGACACGTGTTTCCAGCAGCGTGATGATATATTTTCTGAGAATATCTCCAAATTTATTCTTCTCTTTCTTTGCAGTAGACAGACATCCATCTTCTAATTTTTTCTTTTTTTGCATAAAAACACAATAAGCTATGGCCCCGTCCCTTCTCGAGAGGAGCGAGGTACAGAAAAATGTCTTAGTTTCACATACGTAATCTTATTTTTTTTCACTTGTTTCAGGTATTAGATTGCGGCCAAGCTGGGGCACGGATTTGAAGAAATTTATTATTATTATCATTATTATTATTATTATTATTATTATTACTACTACTATAACAACTTTGGGGAAAGGGGTAAATCAATTACACCGGCAACAGTGCTAAACAGGTACTTATTTTATCCACCCTGAAAACACGAAATGTCAAGTCGACCATGGTGGGATTTGAACCACAACATAAAGACGGACGAAATACCGCTAAGCATTTTGCTCTGCGTGCCAACGCTTCTTCCAGTTATCCACATACATACGCACGTATATAAGCTCTCGTTCTGAGAGTCAATATATGTGTATGAGAGTTAATTAATGAAATCTTATAGTGTGTATACAATTGGAAATTTAACACTGTTCATTCGCAAAGCCTTCTTCATATCTATACTGAAAAATAATGGATTTGTTTTTACTGCAGCTAATTAAATACAGTTAGAACGGCGTGGAGAGAAGTAAGTGATGCTATTGCGAAGAATAATAGGGAGCAAGAATAACAACCAAAGATATTCCATATATCTGAAGAGGCGCCAAAATGCTAATAAAATATGGAAACTTTTTCTGAAAGTCAATAATGATGTCCACTACAATGGAAGTCTTATCTGATTCTTAATTTCGCTGCGTGAGTGTGTGTGCGTGTGTGTGTATGTGTGTGTGTGTGTGTGTGTGAGTCTTTGTGTTTACGTACGTATTTACTTATACACACGCACATAGGTACAAACACACACATACATACATACATACATGCACATATACACATACATACATACATACATACATGCACATATACATATACATACATACATATATACATAGGAAGCCGCTTATTACAATCATGAGAAGGCATTCAGTCTGTGCGTCCCGAATTCTTTTGTTATTAGCTCGTTATTGCTATCAAAAAGACTTGGCCCCACGATAATCACAATATGCGGCTGTTGCAGTTGCTGCTACTACTACTACTACTACTACTACTACTACTACTACTA
>NC_068989.1:7558652-7558849 GCF_001194135.2 Octopus bimaculoides
GCGTGAGTGTGTGTGCGTGTGTGTGTATGTGTGTGTGTGTGTGTGTGTGAGTCTTTGTGTTTACGTACGTATTTACTTATACACACGCACATAGGTACAAACACACACATACATACATACATACATGCACATATACACATACATACATACATACATACATGCACATATACATATACATACATACATATATACATAGG
>NC_068989.1:7559902-7562691 GCF_001194135.2 Octopus bimaculoides
AAAAAAAAAAAAAAAAAACAGATCTAAAGAGTTTCCGGTCAATTACAGAAATCAGACTTTGCAAAATAATTGTTACAATGTTATAGAAATCGGGTGGCAGGAAGTATTTGTGTTATAATCTCACTTGCGACAATGGAAATTTGAAAGCTTGCTTAAATGGTTGCAGTGCAAAATTTGGCGATCTTGTTTTCAAAAATTTAGTTTCTCTCAAGGTCAATAGAATGGTTACTCTTTTTTTGGCTGTTTTACCTTATACACTTTATCTGCCTATCTGCTTGCTACCTCGATTCTGCCTGGTTCATGACTACTTGTCTGTTTTCCATGTTTATCTATCCTCTTAATCTGTTTCTTAATCCGTCTCTCATTCTATCTTTCCCTCTAATACTAATATGCACATCAATAATTTATCATATAACAGTATTGATTAAATATCTCCAGATTCCAAAGTGATACATGCGCATATAATATATATATATATATAAGTACACACACCTATATACTACCTACATACTTGTACACACACATGCACACAATAAATATTTTAAATAGAAGAACTGAGCTAATGTCTAAGAGACGTCATGAAAATAAATTGTATCTCTGTAATTACAACATAGCATTTCAACTATATATGCACATATATAGTTCATCGTTATACCAGAATTTTACCAGCTGACAAACCGGAAGAAGCGACTGAAATCTCGTAACAAGTCGCCGCCTTCCGTATCACACACGACTGGATGCGCGCGCGCACACACACTCACGCACTCACAGATACACATAAGCAAACTCGTTTTTCTAGATAAGTGGATGATTGAGTACAAAATGAAGAGGAACAACAATGAAAAAAAAGTGATTTAGATAAAAATAAAACAATTGAAATGTTTGAAAAAAACGAAATATATCAAAACCGATTTCATGATATACTAAAGAAGAAAATGAATAGAAAATATCATTCTACATGGAGTGATAGCTATGCAGAGCGATATTTTGGTTCCGGGTTAATTCAATGTGTATCTATCTATCTATCTATCTATCTATCTATCTATCTATCTATCTATCTATCTATCTATCTATCTATTTATCTATCTGTCTGTCTGTCCACCCGTCCGTCCGTCTGTCTGTTTGCCTGCCTGTCTGTCTATCTGTCTGTATAGGCAAGTGAAAGTTGGACAAGTGCATTAGCACGAAATCGAAGCGCTAGGCCTTTATGACATAACAAACACAGACACACACAAACACACACACACTCACTATTGAATTTACGAGAATAAATAATGAATGATTGCTAATAATAAACTCTCACTAATTATAAACTACAAGAAAGTCACTTCAGACATTCATATATGACCTACAATGAAAAAAAATAAATAAATAAAAAGACAATTTGTTGACAATATATTTTTCCTCGGCATATACGAAAGAAAATCTCAAGGACATTTCACCTTTGTTCTGGGGCTTTTCAGCGGAGTGCAGCATTTCTCATAATTTGCTGTTGTGTTAGCGAATCACTAAGTCAACTTATAGAATCTTTTATTTGTTGACGTAGAATAATAGAAATGGTAACAAAATAAATCTTCATGTGACGTTATCGGAATGATAATACGACAGTTGTGTTGAGGCGAAATATATTTAATGAGTAAAACATTAAAACGCTAAAGTATATTCAGGCATGCGGTAAAAGAAAAATAATATTATTGGATAACTAATGTTATTTTTTCATCAGTGTGTAAGAAAGACAACTACGCACGCGTTCTGTTTCACAGTGACAGATAAAAAGTATCTCGTTCTGACCCCTCTGCTTTTATATATGAATACATACATGCATGTATACATACATACATACATACATACATACATATATCTGTATATATATATATATATATACATATATATATATATATATATATATAAATGCATATATATGCATATATATATATATATATATGCATGTATATATATATATATATATACATAGATATATTGCAAATATATACATATAAACAAACATAAATACATACATATTTGTATGTATATATATATGCATACACATACATACAAACATATATATATATAACTTCCGGTCAGCCATTGTTATGATCAGCCATTATTATGATTGACCGTTGACTGGACACTATTCAATTTTTTTTCTCCGTGTTTTTCTCCTTGTCTCCGTATTCTTTCTGTTGAAGAGCATAGCTCGAAACGTCAAAGACTTTCCGTATTCCCGAGCGTCATACTAATACATCCTTTTGTTATTTACACCACCTGTCCTCGTCTGTTGTTGTTTCTTCGTATATTCTCCTATATATATACACACACACACACACATATGATAATACATAATGCAGTTCACATTTTCTTCGTGTCCCTGCAAACTCGTTCTGTTCGTAAGAACATGACGCCTTTGGTGGTGAAGCTTCGCCAGGCAGGGCGGTCTTGCGCTTGCTTTTCCCCGGTGGCGGGGCTGAGACCGAAGCTCTTCAGTCAGGCTTTGAGTCCATCCTTGAAATGCCTTTTACTGACCACACGCACACACACATGCACAGGAACAAACATTGCTCAGCCACCCTGTATGTCTCTCTCTCTCTCTCTCTCACTCTCTCTCTCTCTCTCTCTCTCTCTCTCTCACTCCCTCTCTCCTCTGTTTAAATTTGTATTTGGCATACATATAAACACGCCGCACTAGACATGTACATCTATCTATCTATCTATCTATCTATCTATCTATCTATCTATCTATCTATCTATCTATCTATCTATCTATCTATCCATCCATCCATCCATCCATC
>NC_068989.1:7562701-7563195 GCF_001194135.2 Octopus bimaculoides
TATCTATCTATCTATCTATCTATCTATCTATCCATCCATCCATCCATCCATCTATCTATCTATCTATCTATCTATCTATATATCTATCTATCTATCTATCTATGGATAGATGACTGTCTGTCATTCACCACAAACGCACGCGCTCAATCGCACGCACGCACGCACACACACACACACACACACACACACGCACACACAAATGCACACACACTGTGAGTAGTCTTTAACTATCCTATAACACAGAGTGTAGCTATTTCAATAGACTTCAAATGCCATCCAGACGTGAGCCTGTAATTTAGATTCTTGGGTAGTGTAATGTATATTGCTTCTCTTTCTCTCTGTCCGTCTCTCCCTGGGGAGAGGAGAAGCGAGGCAGAGTGAGGAGAGAGGAGAGAGAGAGAGAGAGAGATAGATAGATAGATAGATAGATAGAGAGAGAGAGAGATAGAGATAGATAGATAGATAGAGAGAGAGAGAGAGAGAGAGAGAGAGAG
>NC_068989.1:7563554-7564799 GCF_001194135.2 Octopus bimaculoides
ATATATATACATATATATATATATATATATATATATGTATATACATTTATACATATATATACATACATACATACGTATATACATACACACACACACACATATATATATATATATACATACATACATATGTGTGTGTATGTATGTGTGAGTGTGTGTGTACATCATGTGTGTGCGTATGTGCGTAAGTAAAGAGTAATGTGAGGTATCCACCCCTTTTTTACACATGGTGGTCATATTTTATGCTGATGCATGTGTGTATGTGTGCATGCATGTGTGTGCATTTGTGTGTGTATAATTTTGTATGATTGTGCGCTTGTATACGCAGGGGTCACGAAAATTTTTTCACGGCGGGCCAGATAACTGAGAGAACGACGAGCGCGGGCCGCATAAACATTTTGTTCAATACAATACAGCGAATACACAAAAAAATAAAGACAACCAACATATTAATTTACCAAAAAGTTATCAAAGAAGGCGACATTAGTAATAAGATAGTTATATCAGACCCAGTGGACACATATCTGAATCTCATAAACTAAGCAGCAAAAATGGTTTGTGAGATTTGTGAAGCTGGGGCTTGGCTTTTAAGATATCATCAATATCTGTTTCGGAATTGCTGCATCCAACCAAGAGAATTGCTTTCAAACGTTCATCAACCAGCCTCGTTTGATGTGTTGACTTCACATATTTTATTTTTGAAAATGTTTGCTCACAGACATAAGTTATTCCAAACATTGATGCCATCCATACCAGAGGCAAATGAACTTTTATTGCAGGTACTTACACAAAAAGGTACAGTGTATTAGCTGCGGGCCGGATGAACTAATCGCATGGGCCGGACCCGGCCGCGATCCATAGTTTGTTGACCCATGCTCTAGCGGATTCTCAGATGCGCGTTATTATATTAGAGATGGAAAAACTAGAAGGGCGAAGACAGAGGTGAGAGAGGAGGTCTGTGGGCCGGTGGTGGGAGTGTGTCTGCGAGTGGCTTTATATCAATCAACCAAGTAAGTTTGCTCTGGAGGTAGTCTAAGATCTCTGCATATATTGCAGTACAGTAATGTTTACTCCAAATATCATTTCAACGTTTGATTTATCTCCCGTTTTATCTTTCTGAGCTTTTGTTATTTTGTTTGATTGTTTCTTTCGTTTTCGCTTTTTTATTTTCTTTTGGAAAACGGAGACTGTATACTCTTGAAGTCCGAGATAGAGCACCTGACTTTATATATATATATATATATATAT
>NC_068989.1:7566099-7567571 GCF_001194135.2 Octopus bimaculoides
ATCAACGTCAACAATGACAACAACTGATTGGATATTAAAAGCAGCTGCGTTATCCTTTGAGCGTGTTCTTTGGTTTTGTTGTTGTTGTTGTTTGATGTGCAACAAGCGTCTGAGAGTGAGAGTGACACTTTGGAGTGACGAGACAAAAGACTGAGAAAGGGGATTGATGGTAAGGCGAACAAAGCAGGCGTTTGAAGGACGAACGATCGATGCGGAAAGAAACAAAGCAAAGAGAGGGGGAGACAGCGAGAGAGGGAGAGAAAGAGAGAGAGAGAGAGAGAGAGAGAGAAGGAGAGGGATAGAATGAGGGAGAGGGAGAGACACAGATAGAGAGAGAGAGAGAGAGTGAGAGAAAGACAGGATGAGAGAGAGAGAGAGGGTCAGAATGAGAGAGAGAGAGAGAGAGAGGAAGAGTGAGAGAGAAGAGGGAAAGGGAGAGAGAGGAAGAGTGAGAGAGAAGAGGGAAAAAGAGACACAGTGAGAGAGAGAGAAAAGTAGAAGAGAGAGAACGAAATTAGGGAGAGAGAGAAAGATAGAGAGAGAGAGAAAGAAAGAGTGAGGTTGATAGAGACAAAGACAGAGAGAGATGATGTGATCAGAAAAAGGGAGAGAGAGAGAGAGAGAGAAAAGAGGGAGAAAGGTAAAAAGAAAGATAAAGAGATAGAGAAAGGAAAATGAAAGAGCAGAACAAAGGAAAGGAAAAGAAAGAGACAAAGAGAAAAGGAAAGAGAGAAGAGAGAAAGAGAAAGAGAAAAGAAGTGAGCGGGGAAAGAGAGAGAAAGAAAGAACAAGAATAAGTGAGTGATTGAGAAAAGAGAGAGAGAGAGACAGAGAGCTAGAGAGGGAGAAAAGCAATAGTGTTCAAAAAGAATAATAAAGTAAAAGAAAAAAGAAAAGAAAAAATGATAATCAGCAGGATTTAATCTGATTCAGCATTTAATAAATTTGAACCATCTTCAGTCTGAATATACGAGTTTATTATGGGCAGATCCTGAATTTGATGGGTAAATAAACACAGTAACGAAGTAATATAGAAAACACTCGTGTAAAACGTGAAAGTTGGGGGTAATATGGAAGATAGATAGGCAGACAGAAGATAGACAGAAGAAGGAGAGAAGGTAGATAGGAGATAGACGGGAAAACGGAAAGAGTCGAAGGGCAAAGAGAAAGTTAGAAAGCATGAAAGAGAAAAAGATTGAGAGAATGAAAGAATGAAAGAAAGTTGGAATGGGATTTAAATAGAAAGTGAGGAAGAATACATAAAGAAAAGAAAATTAAGAGGAAGAAATTGTGTGAGAAGAAAAGAGTGAAATAGAATGAAGAAAAAAGAATGAACGGACGAAAGAAAGGTATTAGAGAGAGAGAGAGAGAGAGAGAGAGAGAGAAAGAGAGAGAGAGAGAGAGAGAGAGAGAGTGAGAGAGAGAGAAAGAAAGAGAGAAAAATCTAAATAGAATGATTGAAAGTAAGAATG
>NC_068989.1:7569398-7571208 GCF_001194135.2 Octopus bimaculoides
AAAAGCAGACACACAAACATACACAACACACAAACACACATATACATGCATATATATATACATATATACGATGGGCTTCTTTCAGTTTCCGTCTACCAAATCCACTCACAAGGCTTTGGTCGGCCCGTGGCTACAGTAGAATACACTTGCCCAAGGTGTCACGCAGTGCAACTGAACTCAGAACCATGTGATTCGTAAGCAAGCTACTTACCACACAACCACACACACACACACACACACACACACACACACACACACATATATACGTATGTGTTTCAGTATGATTTAAAAAATGAATGCATTAGTATCTTATATATGCAAGTATGCGTGTATATGTACTTATGCATATGTGTCTGCGTATGAGTGTATATATCTATATATATATACTTGTATATGAAAACCCCCGGAGAACCTTACGTATGAATATATGCATACACACACAGACCCATATGCATGTATGTTTGTATATGTGTGTATGTGACTTTGTGTGTATGTGTATTTGTATGTATATGCATGTATGTGTATATATATATGTATGTATGTATATATGTGTGTGCGTGTATGTATATATATACATGCACATGCATACACGGGTCAGTGTGCTTGTATATATACATACGTATATGCATGCACGAACATACACGTGTATCAATGTGTGTACATATATATGTTTATATATGTTTATATATGTGATGTGCGTATGTGGATGTTTGTAAATGAAGAAAAATTCCAAACAGATCTGACAGAATGTATCAAGTACTTCGAGTGAAGAACTCAAGACTTATGGGAGAGTCAACTGGAAGTAGAAATACAAGAACAGAAAACAACAAAGAGTAGTTAAGGGTAGATTATGTAAGAGGTGACATAACGACGAGTGCCAGGCCCAATTGGGGCCCTTTACATTGAAGATAATGTTCTGTGTTAGTCAAAGGTTAACATGTATTGATGATGTTTGTCGGTTGGTTAGCTGGTTGGTGGTGTCATATAGTACTGGTATATGTCGGTAAGGTAGAGTAGTTGTGTGGAGGCGCAATGGCCCAGTGGTTAGGGTAGCGGTCTCGTGGTCGTAGGATTGCAGTTTCGATTCTCAGACCGGGCGTTATGAGTGTTTATTGAGCGAAAACACCTAAAGCACCACGAGGCTCCGGTAGGAGTGGTGGCGAACCCTGCTGTACTCTTTCATCACAACTTTCTCGCACTCTTTCTTCCTGTTTCAGTTGTACCTGTATTTCAAAGGGCCAGCCTTTTGTCAGACTCTGTGTCACGTTGAATCTCACCGAGAACTACGTTAAGGGTACACGTGTCAGATAAAAATATATTGTTTGAAGAAAAATGAGTGCCTATTTGCGGTTAAAGTAGAACGGCGATGTGTTTGAAGAGATAATCACGGTGTCTGAAGAACTTCTCATTTCTTGAATGCTTTGTGAACATCTTCAATGTAAACAGACATATGGAACTGTAAATGATCCTGTGTGAAGAACAGATGCCTAACAGAAGAGCGGAAACGGTGACCTGGCGGCGGCAAAGCTGAATGGAATTTCTGCCAGAGTAGCTAACGTCAAACAATTGATGGGATTCACTTACGTTTAAGAGAATCAGTGAAATAAAGCCGTCATCACTCGCCTCCTTCACCACCGCCCCGTCGCCACCGCCGTCGCTACCAGCCTTCTTCTTCTTCTTCTTCTTCTTCTTCTTCTTCTTCTTCTTCTTCTTCTTCTTCTTTGTAGTCGTCGTCGTCGTCGTCATCGTCGTCGTCGTCGTCATCATCATCATTCCAGGCGGTGACAAGTTCAAAGAAGCAATGTCCGGC
>NC_068989.1:7571376-7573279 GCF_001194135.2 Octopus bimaculoides
ATATATATATATATATATACACATGTATACATATACATATATGTATGTATATATATGTATATATATTTGTTGTCGAACTAACTAACGATTATGGATTAAATATATATATATATAAATAATACAAAATGGGACACGAACGCAAAACATCCAGACAGATATGTGATACAAGAAAGGGACAACAAAACATCCAAATAGACGATACAAAGAAAACAAGGACAGGTCATTCGGAGTTTTCTTTCATCAGTTGAGATCCACATTATCTTTGCAATTTCGGCTGGTTATACTCGATATTGCTCCAATCTGGCCAGCTCCAAAGAAAAACTAAGCTAAGAGTATTAGATTCCTTGGAAGAAAGCAGCGGATGTATACAAAAATAAGGACGGTAAAAAACGAACAATGTTACACAAATACAATAAAAGTAATAACAGGACATAACAACAGGTGTCTTTCGACTATGTATGTGCATGTATATGTATATATGTTGTCGAAATATATATATACTAGCAGATAAGCCCGGTTTCACCCGGTCTGTTTCGATGATGTGGCCGTGATCTGTTTCAGTTAGGCATAATCTATAACAGCGTTTCTCAACCTTATCATATCGGGTCCCCTGTTTCAATTGAGGCCTCCAGCTGTATGAAAATTTCCTGACTCCCACTCCTTGTCAGAAAAGAGCTTCAGGAGTTGTGAAGAACAAATTTGTACGTTGTGTTTTTCTGGGAGCTATTCTATTGGATATCTCTCTAATCATTAAAACATTGATTTAATTATGAACATAGAAAGAAATTATACATTAATCCCTATTTTTGTAAGCGGTTGTACACGTAAAAAATTTTATTTGCAGAGAGCAGAAATTAAAAGATATATGAAATGGACGTGTGTGTCACACACATATCTAAAGACACACATATATAATGATATATATATATACTTATCCTGGATCCAGAGAGCATTCAGAGCCAGAGATAGGGAAATCATGATGGACCTAAGGAGGACATTCGTCCTCAGCGGCCTTGATTACTGCTCCCAGGTATGGTCACCCAACAGTGTAAAAGTAACAGCGGACCTTGAAGCAATCCAGCGAAAATTCACAAAAAAGATCGTCTCTTTGCAACTGCTCAGCTACTGGGAAAGGCTGAAACAGCTAAGACTCTACTCCCTGGAGCGAAGGCGGGAGAGGTATGCAGTAATATACATCTGGAAGATCATCGAAGGAATTGTGCCAAATTTTGGCATTGAAAGCTACACCAATATCAGAACGGGTCGACACTGCATAGTGCCAAAGATCCCAGCAATGCCATCGCGCTTCAGGACCAGTTACTGCAACAGTTTGGGTTTCAGGGCCCACAGCTTTTTGATATTCTCCCAAAGAGCCTGAGGAACCTTTACAAAGTAGATGTTGGCGTTTTTAAATCAAGGGTGGACCTCTTCCTGTCGAGAGTCTCACATGAACCTACCCTACGGCAAGAGGTGCAAACGAGGGTAGCTACATCAAACTCCATTCTTCACTAAGTGCCACATTTTGGAGGAGGATCTCAGTAATAACAGGGTAGAAAAACGGCGGTGCATCAGCATGGCCGCAGATCTGAGCTGAAACTACAGAGAAAAAAAATATATATGTATATATATATATATATATATATATATATATATATATATATATATATATATATATATCACAGTGAATGTATGCTCACACACATACACATATATATACATATATATATATATACATATATATATATATAATATACATATACACACATATTTGTATACATGTACACATTAGTCTTAAAACTCACAAACACATATATCAACATATATGTGTATATTTATGTATATCTGTCTGCGTACGTGTATATATATAAATATGTATGTATGTATATATATATATATATATATA
>NC_068989.1:7576142-7578333 GCF_001194135.2 Octopus bimaculoides
AGGAAGTAAATCAGTCAAGTGCTGTAGACTAAACAGTTTTTAGAACAAAGCCTCCAAGAACCATTACTGCACGAACAGAACCATCGAATGTTGTAAACAATAGAAACCTGTCAGAACCTTCGCCACTCTAAACTAAATGTTGGGCCAACAACATATATTTTTTGTTGGCTCCTGTCATTTGTCTTTTGTTTAAAGCAAATGCCATTGCTGAGAGCATTAATGTTTTGTGCCCTGTATAATGGTAGACATAGTGGAGGCATTGGTCCAATGGTTAGGGCAGCGGACTCACGGTCATAGGATCGCAGTTTCGATTCCCAGACGGGCATTGTGAGTGTTTATTGAGTGACAGAGAGTGTGTCAGGGCTGGCTCTTTGAAAATACAGGTACTGCTCACTTTTGGCAGCTGAGTGGAGTGGACCAACGCGAAATAAAGTGTCTTGCTCAAGGACACAACGCATCGCCGGATTTTGAACACGAGACCTTACGATCGTGGGCCGAATTCGCCAACCATTAAGCCAGCCACTTTCACGTTATTTAGTGCGTATTATAACACAGAGAGTTGCTTGGTCATGTTTCCCTATTTATGTACATACATTCATTAATACTGCATACATACATGTATGTATGCATGCACGCACACACACACACACACACACACACACACACACACACACACACACACACACACACTTATATTTGTTTAAAGGCGGCGAGCTGGCAGAAACGTTAGCACGCCGGGCGAAATGCTTAGCGATATTTCGTCTGCCGCTACGTTCTGAGTTCAAATTCCGCCGAGGTCGACTTTGCCTTTCATCCTTTCGGTGGGAGTGATAAATTAAGTACCAGTTACGCACTGGGGGTCGATATAATCGACTTAATCCGTTTGTCTGTCCTTGTTTGTCCCCTCTGTGTGTAGCCCCTTGTGGGTAGTAAAGTAATAACACACTTATATTTGTTTACATGTGTATGGATATTTTTTGTCGTTCTTTTCCTAAAACCTTCAACTGCAGCAAACATTAGGCAGATGGGGGTGGGTGGAAGAAGGACTTTGAAGATTATTAAGAGGAACGGAAGACGTTAGACTTGATCCCCAAAAGGCTCCCTCAGAACGAACTCCGTTTAAGGTGCTGAAAGACCAGGTGTGATAGATTAAACCGGGCGATAGACTAAAGTACATCTATGAATCATCTATCATGCAGTCTTTGAAGAACGAATGGCGTTCTGCTACGACAAACGTCGAGTGTCATAGTAACAGTGTGTGCTATGACTAATATATTTTATTATGAGTAATGTCATTACCTCATGTTTTTTGCTTGATAGATTCCAGAACAAATCGATAATGTCACCGGTCATCGAAAACCTCATTTACATCCAATCGCTATCATTTATTTTCTCGGATCCAGTAAAATGCTATTCTACATTACCTTATATTACCTATGCAGAAATTTGTCGAGAAGAACAACTCACCTTGTTTTTGAAACAACTTCCTTCTTCGATAGACGAAAACTCCTCCCCGAAACAAGCTGAAAACCAATCTATGGTCAATAGATATCGATATATATATTGATTTTGTTTTAAATGACACATGATAAGACTAATTTTGTGACTCAAGGCTAATTGTATTAAGATTAAGGTGTGAATAATCGATTCAACTGGAATCCGGTTTCATAAATAAATGAATGATTGAGTATCTCCGTCCTCGGGACTGGGGGACTGGGGGACAGGGGCCTCAGAGAGAGCTCATTTGTTACCTTCAGGCACTCAGATAAATATAGTCGGTGGACCCTGAATTAACTTCTGACCCG
Organism: Octopus bimaculoides; assembly: GCF_001194135.2. Lineage (NCBI taxonomy): Eukaryota > Metazoa > Mollusca > Cephalopoda > Octopoda > Octopodidae > Octopus > Octopus bimaculoides. The sequence continues at coordinate 7,577,948 of NC_068989.1, forward strand.
ATTTACTGCCGGGGTTGATTCCCTTAGCCTTCGTCCCTTCCTAGGTAATCATAACTAGTATGGTTTTATGCCCAGAATTGTGCAGTCCTTCTCCTAGCCCGACTAGATCCAAGGGCTGCAAAGCTCAGATTGTCATCCTGGCGTATCGTTGACATAAAAGGGACCATTGATTCACACACGAGCTGAATTCAAAACATTGATAAACAAGACACAAAGCGACAAAACATTACGCCCAACTCTCTCCCCTTTTGTTTATGACTAGGAAACCAAAAGTTGAGTAGCTGTATAGTAAGCAGCTTGATTACCAGCCACATGGTTCTGGGTTCAGTCCCACTGCGTGGCACCTTGGGCAAGTGTCTTCTACTATAGCCTTGGCCGACCAAAGC
>NC_068989.1:7578343-7578963 GCF_001194135.2 Octopus bimaculoides
CCTTGGGCAAGTGTCTTCTACTATAGCCTTGGCCGACCAAAGCCTTGTGAGTGAATTTGGTAGACGGAAACTGAAAGAAGCCCGTCGCATTGTGTGTGTGTCTCTGTGTGTGTTTGTGTGTCTGTGTTTGTCTCCCCAACATCGCTTGAGAACCGATGCTGGTGTGTTTATGTCCCTATAAGTTAGCGGTTCGGCAAAAGGGACCGATAGAATAAGTACTAGACTTACAAAGGATAAGTCCTGGGGTCGATTTCTTCGACTAAAAGCGGTGCTCCAGCATGGCCACAGTCAAATGATTGAAACAAGTAAAGGAGTAAAAGAGTAAATAGAAAGAAAGGGGGAAAAAGGTGTTGTGGTAATCGTTCCAAAGATGGCATGCACAGCAACATATTTCTTGGACGAGTTGGATTCTATTGCGCCGTAATTTGGGCAAGTGTCTTTTACTGTATCCCCGAGCTGATCAATAACCTTTTGAATGAATTTTGTTGACGGAAACTGTGGAAGCCGGACGAATATGTCTGTTTGTGTTTGTGCTTGTCCTTACCCCACCACTTGACAACTAGCGTTGGTTCGTTTATGCCCCCCACCCCCCCAAAAAACAAAACATATATATATATATA
>NC_068989.1:7579513-7580247 GCF_001194135.2 Octopus bimaculoides
TATATATATATATACAAATATGTACATACACATATAGATGTATATATCTGCATGTGTGTATGTATGTATTCTCATGCATATAGTTGCATGTCTAGACATGCTCATATACACTTAAATGATAAACTTGTGGAAAGTATGTACGTATGTATGTTTGTATGTATGTATGTATGTATGTATGTATGTTTGTATGTACGTGCGTGTGTATGCATGCTGGTATGCAAGTTTTTGTATGTCTGTGTACAGATGTTTGAACACAGGAGCCGTGTAAATAAGGAGAGAAGGGTCTTTAAAAAGTAAAGATTTTAGCGTAAGGCCTTTGCCAGCATAAATTTTAAACTACAATGCATATATACATACATATGCACACATATATGTACGTACACGCGCACGCGCACACACACAAACATATGTAGATAGATAGATATGTGTATATATATATACATATGTAAATGTTTGTGACTGTGTGTGTTCATGTGTGTGTTCATGTGTGTGCGTGTTGATTATTTAGCAATGATTTACACTTGTCCATATTGATGCCAGATTTTTCCAAATTTTGGTTAAGTACATGTTTGCACCGTTTCAATTCATCTCTGTCCTTTTCTACGCTATTTTTCATTCAGTTGGGAAGAACTTATATCTGATAGACAATCCCTCAGGATACCCCAGAGATCCTTGAAGAAAACATAAAAACGTATGTATACATATATATATATATATATATATATATATATATA
>NC_068989.1:7580888-7582125 GCF_001194135.2 Octopus bimaculoides
ATGTATGTATATATATATATATATATATATATATATAAATATACATATATATATATTCCTTACATAACTGAAAAAGTTCAATCTTTTTCAAATTCATTTATATAGAAGCCTACATATGCCAGTAATGCATATATATATATATATACGCACGCGCACTCAAACACGCACACTCAGAGAGACACACACATATATTTGTTTCAGTATAAACCCTACAGTCATAGGCGAATTGAGGCACACATTCGTTGAGTGTCGCAACAATACTGACGAGCGAACACACGTTGATCTGATCTGGCTTCCAGCCGAATCCATTGTGATGGTCACCCAGCTGCCTTCCTTTGCTCATGCAAAGCAAAGTGTTATCCCTGTTCAGTGGCTATGGTAAAGCAGGTTTTATGTTGGATAATAATGGAAAGGACTGACGGATGATGCATTCCTCTTAGGCAAAATTCCATCAACTTTGCGAAATACAATGCGGAAAGGAAGACTTCGTTCGGAAGGGAGGTAATTCTCTCTACAAAATTTACTGATAGGCGAAAGTGAGTTGTGAGAGTGGCTCGAGTGAGCGAACCTACTCTAAGTAATGCACTCGTAAGTTGAACAACATAATAAAGAAGAGTACTTGTTTTTGGTAACAAGCATTACCCTGCATCTGTGTGGGTCTTTGAATGGACTCATGTGGCTTTCCCCCATTTCGTGTCGTTCATTATCTAGTCGTTTTTTATGTTCTGGCCTGCAGTTTAGCTGCAGATATAATTGCCGTCGAAGTCTTCCACTATGTCTTTGGATAGGTTCTTATGTTTCTCATTCCCATTTTCAATTTCTTTGGTAAGTCTATGATCTTACACTGTTTATTTTGTCCCCTGTGATCATAATTGGTCTTCTTACTTCAATAGTATGTTCAATCTTCATGAAGAAATCCCATAAAATCCTCTAATTCTTATGCTTTATCACAGTCTCTGGCTCGTCTTCGTACCAATTTTTGTTGTTATTGAGTGAGAGAGCAGCACACGTCATCAAAGTGGAACTGGAGTACAAAGATACGAGACCCAATATACCCATCTTGACTACCCGTCTGATAAGGGTACACCAGGCACATGCATCACAACCATGTGCATGCGACATGGTGATCTCATAACAAGATAAACAGCGCATGACCTTGCAGGTGGGGGCCCAGTTAGAATTTGCTTCAGGTTGAGTAGCCCATCCTTCTCAAAAGGTCCCTGAATAAGGCTTGTTT
>NC_068989.1:7582915-7587267 GCF_001194135.2 Octopus bimaculoides
ATAATAATAATAATAATAATAATAATAATAATAATAATAATAATAATAATAATAATAATAATAATAATAATAATAATAATAATAATAATAATAATAATAATAATAATAATAATAATAAATTGTTGTTATTATTATTATTAATGTTAGCATACTCCATGTAAAACCCCCAAGCGTTTTTGAAATTTGCCCATATAACGCGCTTCATACGTCGCCCTTGCGGCCATAAAAGAAATTCTTGTTACGTTGTTGTTATTAAGATAGTGACGATGAGAAGAAAGGATATGAAAGAGATATGAGATTATAGGTATGAGGATAAGTAAATGTGTTGCGAAAATAAAGAATGTGAAGGAGAGAGGAAGACGTATAGGGAAGCAAGATTTAATTAAGAAAACAACGTCGTTATTGGTATTTTTCAATTGAAGCGACTGAAAGAACAACAAGAACAGAAGTAATTTAATAAAGAAACTAAGAGGGACTGAAAGAAAAGATAGAAAAGAAAGGATGGAAGTTAGAAAATATGAAGCAGGCGTCGGGAAAATTAGTTTTCAATATTAGCTTTAAGATCTTTTAGCCGCGAACTAGCTGTATATCCCAGAGCTACTTATAATCTACGACTCAGTCGCCATCTTGCCAGCTGACGATCTTTTGGCCACCCGCAACTGTGGCAGCTGCTGTAACGTTTGAAGGGAAATATTTGTAAAAATCTTTTGGGAACAAAACTCGTATGAAGCCAGGCTCATCTCACGCGCACACGTTTTACTTGATCTAGCCATAATTCTATCTATCTATCTATCTATCTATCTATCTATCTATCTATCTATCTATCTATCTATCTGTCTGTCTGTCTGTCTGTCTGTCTGTCTGTCTGCCTGTCTGACTGACTGTATGCCTGACTGCCTGCCTGCCTGCCTGCCTACCTACCTACCTACCTATCTATCTATCTAGCTAGCTAGCTAGCTATCTATCTATCTTCCTGTCTGTCTGTCTGTCTGTCTGTCTGTCTGTCTGTCTCTCTCTCTCTCTCTCTCTCTCTCTCTCTCTCTCTCTCTCTCTCTCTCTCTCTATCTATCTATCACTTTTCTGTCTAGCTAATACCATTAATTATACCTTTATAGTCAGCTTTCACATCTTTGAATTATTAGATTTCCTTTGAAATCACTTCATCGCCATCAAATAATAATTTTATTCATTTTTTTACTTTTTTGTTTCATTTCCTCTTTAAATTAGAGGCAAAGTTCTACAGAGCATAATTATCACAGCCTCGATTTCCAATTATAATCCTCATTATTTACACCGCTAATAGGTATGAAAGTTGTACAAATCACCTTTCCTACAATTTTCCAGTTTTCGTAAAATGGTGTTTCAGGAGGAGATATTTTCTTTAATCTAAACACTCGAGTAATGAGCGAAAGAGTACGGTCGCGAATACAAACGGCCGAAATGTGTTTTCCTCTGTAGGGTCTCTGGGGTAATGTTTACTGGACAGAGTGCGTAGCTCAGCGCTCAGGGAGTCTCTCCAGGTCGAGCCACTACTTTTCCGCATTGAGAAGTCACAGCCCCGGTACTATGGACACGTGATTAAAATGTCACAGAAAAATATCGCAAGACGGACTCTTTGAGAACCAACATGCAGGAGACTCAAGAGTTGTGTGTGTGTGTGTATGCGCGTGTGTGTGTGTGTGTCACAGAGCTTCTGCTGACAGTGTACAAGGGTGGGCGAAGCAACTTCACCCCGTCGTTTGACCTTCCTAGCAATGGACGATCTTCCGTTCGAGCAAGTGTCCAGTTAACAGATAGCATTGTGTTTGCATGCACGCCCAAGAACGTATGGTTGGGTAATATCTTATAGTCTCAGTTAGTCACACTTGGGAATCTATTCAGAAAGTCTAATGGTGGTTGCTTCTGACAGGACGCTATGAAGGAGTTGCCTGAGGGATCTACGCCCTCGAAACTCCCAGGAATAGTGGGCGGAAAAATAGGCGGATGGATAAACTGGAAAAGATGCTCCCATAAATTTCTTGGATATGGAAAATGAAAGGGTTATATGGTGATTGTAGAGAATTTACGTTGTCGTTTAGCTTTCATCAGCAATTATACTTCTTATGCGTATCATTAGAGAATTGAAACCGTGTCTGTTTCTATTAACAGTTAAAACGCTCTCGTGTCACATGTTTACATAAGACAATATATAATTAATATACTTAATATAATTAATCTGATAGAAGACAAGAATGAAATATACTGAGTGGCGAACAAAACGCTTTGTAGTATGTGACATCCTTTCCAGGATAATTTATTAAGTAAGATCGGTATCTGATGTCGCTGTTGAGCAAATGATTTGCTGATGCACGCCGATATCTACTAAATATGGGATTCACGCAAAACAGCGGAATTCAAGCAATACTTTATCGATTGATTCTCAATGCATTCTGGTAGATTCGACCATCATTGTTTTCGTCACCGGAGGACATTTCTGTTTAGATGGTATGCATTCATAAAACGCGATTCACTGGTCTTAAGGGACTTCGAGACAACACCGTTTCGACGTTATTATGTATGTCCTCAGTCAAAGCTACTCCGCAACAAGACTACAGTCTCATCTTTTATTCCATTTCTCTTAATATAACTTTGTTTTTACTGACAGCTGTCATAGCGTGTTGCAGCGTGTACGAATTTTCAGTGCTATGCGTAAGAGTGACGTGACTTTTCTGCTTCGTTGGTTGTTTTGTTTTTTCAATAAAAAAATGTCAGTTTATCACAGTAACCTAATGAAATACTCTTCGCTTACGCAGTTCTTTGTAATGGAGTGTCTTGTAACCATCCCAAGGGCATCAAACCACAGCCACATTCACTGGGCTGTTGCGAAGTCAAGGATCTTTGTTAGAAAGACATCACGTGGTGCAGAAAAGACGCTACAATTTCCGAAAATAAGCAAGATCTCTTTCCCCTCTCTCCGTCTTTCTGCCTCTCTGATAAACTGAAAATATTGACGTATTCTCTAAAGGATCGCCACAACTCTTCTGTTTTTATGTTTAATGCTCTACTTTGTTTTTCTTTTTTTATTTAATCCCGGGTCAAGGAAGGGACATGAGAGGATCACCAGAGCGTCAAAAAAGAAAGTGACTTGCAATACTTCTCCTCTCTCTGAACGTTCTGCGTTGGAATCATGTTGAAGCCAACTTTACTTTACATCCTTTTAGGGTCGACAAAATAAAGTAGCTCTCTAGGACTGGAATCGGCGTATTCGACTTGCCTCTCTCATCTAAATTGCTGGCCTTGTGCCAAGATTAGAATGATTTAATACCAAGTCAAGGCAGGGATCCGGAAAAATCACTAGAGTGATGTAAATGTGCTTTTTGGCATGCTTTGGCTCTTTAGGTTCTGAATTCAAATCCTGCTTCGGTCAACTTTGCCTTTTATAATTTTGAGGTCGAAAAATTTCCAACAATTGCGCAGTTTTCCTTGTTGGTCGTCCTGTAGTGGTCTACGTAGCTAAATAGTTGAATGATCTCCCTTGCAAGAAATATCATAGAGTTACCTCCCTTTTCTAAGTTTCTCGAAGCATCTGTGTCATGAGACGTGATTCTTAATTATTCAAGAAGCTTAGCGTTTCTCTCGGAAGTTTTTAGAATGTCTAGCATTCCATAAATAAAAACAGCTTGCTAATCCTGCTCTTCGCTGCTTAGTCGATTAGACTTAGAGCCAATCAGGTCATTGCTATGTCCGTGGAATGTCCGGCGGAATTTGAACTCAGAACGTAAAGACAGACGAAATACCACGAAGCATTTCTCCCGGCGTGCTAACGATTCTGCCAGCTCACCGCCCTTATGCGGGAGAATGTTCTGAGTAACATAACAGTACTATAATGACCTTTACTCACAATGTTCAGGATACGAGCTGGACCTCCTGTCTAGGTGGCCTCAATAAGTTTGCTCATCAAAGTTTGCCAAACAGAAAGTTAAGCAAACAGACATTAGTCATGTATGACGGTAGAGGTCTTTGGCGTTTCGAGGAAGAGGCACCCGGCCGTGAACGCAACACCTGCTACTCTGTAAGAAAGACTTCTATTTGTGAATTATAAATGTGCATATGTATGTTTATGGATGTGTGTGACCGTTTGTATACCAACATATAAGCTATGTATGAAAGTATGTACATATAATGCATGTATGTATTATGTATGTATGTATGATTACACATGCATTTATATACTTACATATACGCTAATACACGTATAACCTTTCTAAAAGGCCGGTTTATATTATAAATTTACTTTATAATAAACTGACAAAGAGCACGGGAAAAGAAGAAGAGAAAGAGAGATTTGAAAAGAGATAGTAAACTATATATAT
>NC_068989.1:7587390-7589866 GCF_001194135.2 Octopus bimaculoides
ATATATATAGTCGCAGGAGTGGCTGTGTGGTAAGTAGCTTGCTTACCAACCATATGGCTCCGGGTTCAGTACCACTGCGTGGCACCTTGAGCAAGTGCTTTTTACTATAGTCGTGGACCGACTAAATACTTGTGAATGGATTTGATAGGCGGAAACTGAAAGAAGCCTGTCTTATATATATATAGCCCCTACCCCAGCCCGCACCAAGCCAAATTGTACGCCTTGTGCTTATTTTATTCTTTTACTTGTTTCAGTCATTTGACTGCGGCCATGCTGGAGCACCTACTTTAGTCGAGCAAATTGACCCCAGAACTTATTATTTGTAAGCTTAGTACTTATTCTATCAGTTTCTTTTGCCGAACCGTTAAGTCACGGGGACGTAAGCACACCAACATCAGTTGTCAATCGATGTTAGGGGGGGGGGACAAGCACAGACACACACGCACACATACACACACACACACATACACACACACATATATATATGTGACGAACTTCTTTCAGTTTCCGTCTACCAAATCCATTCACAAGGCTTTGGAAAGTCCGAGGCTATAGTAGAAGACACTTGCCCAAGATACCACGCAGTGGGACTGAACCCGGGACCATGTGATTGGTAAGCAAGCTACTTACCACACATCCACTCCTGCGACTATGTAGAAAGAATTTATATTAACATATGACAGCAGAATCAACAAAAATTACCAACTCAGACAAAACACTTCGCGACATTTGTCCCACCTCTTTACGTTCTGAGTTCAACCACAGCCGAGGTCAAATTTAACTTTCATCTTTTCGGGGTCGATTGAAATAAATATTAGTTGAGCAGTAGGGGTCGATGTAATCGACTTACCCTTTTCCTCTAGTCTGGTGCCAGTTTGAACCCATTATATATTAATATACGATTCTACATATCAATCTATTTATACGGAATCTTTGTGTCCCCAAAACTCATCAATGGTTGATATGTTGGAAATATCCTTTTATACATATTTATGAGGCGTCCCTTATTGATACATGTTTAACTGGCCTTCAGTTATCCTCGCTTTTATATACAATGTACCTATGACATTTATCAAACGGGTTTTTAACAGCGTTAGATGGGCAGAGTCGGGTGAAATTCCTGGCAGTATTTTCTCCGGTTGTTTTTGCTCTGAGTTCAAATTTCAACGAAAGGAGCTTTGATTTTTATTCTTTCGAGGTCGATGGAATAAACAATCTGTGCTAATTACTGATCTGGATTTACGCACACACGCGCACACACACATGCTCACACACGCACACACACATACTCACACACGCAGACATTAAGCGACTGAGAATACAAGACAAACCTTCAGACGGAACACCAATCGCTTGCAAAGTTATTTCTCCACTCACGGCTGGTACTCGTTTTCAGCTGAGTGAATTGGAACAAACAATATGCCGCAGAAGCTGCGAAAGAACTGCAGAAAATACTTTATATTTTATTTAAAAAGTAAAAAGCCTTGTTAGTAAGTTGTTGTTGGCACTCCGTCGCTTACGACGTCGAGAGTTCCAGTTGATCCGATCAACGGAACAGCCTGCTCGTGAAATTAACGTGCAAGTGGCCGAGCACTCCACAGACACGTGTACCCTTAACGTAGTTCTCGAGGATATTCAGCGTGACACAGTGTGACAAGGCTGACCCTTTGAATTACAGGCAGAACAGAAACAGGAAGTAAGAGTGAGAGAAAGTTGTGGTGAAAGAGTACAGCAGGGTTCGCTACCATCCCCCGCCGGAGCCTCGTGGAGCTTTAGGTGTTTTCGCTCAATAAACACTCACAACGCCCGGTCTGGGAATCGAAACCGCGATCCTATGACCGCGAGTCCGCTGCCCTAACCACTGGACCATTGCACCTCCACTGTTAGTAAGTAGCCTGTGTTGAAATATGCATATGGTCAATGTTAGGGTTGATGTCGAGCGAAAGACGGGTATGGGTGATGAGAAAGGATGCAGGGTACAGTGTGAAAGAGGAGAATGAGTTTGGTTTATGTAAAAGACCGGAGATTGAAAGGGATGTGATGTGGGGGTTCCTGCCGACAGATGTATAAATAATAAACTGTAAAGCAATTTGATTCCCGTTATTAGAAATATAAAATAAAATAAAATAGAATAGAATAATACGAGCTGGATGTGACCCTTAGCACGTGCATGCGCGTGTACAGAGCAAATAGATAAAACGGCGGTAGGTAGGTGTGGATGGTGGTGATGGTGGTGGTGGTGGTGGAGTGGAGTGAAGAAAGAGAAAGACGAGAAAGAAAGGGAAAGAGAAGCGAGGTGAGAGAAGAGTCGGGGAAGCGGGTGGGTGTGAATTGTTCAGGCACTGAACTAAATACATGGCAATTTCTTTATATAAGTACAGACACGTGGATGTAATCGTGAGCATCCTTGTAGTAATGGAGCGGAGAGAGAGAGAGAGAGAGAGAGAGAGAGAGAGAGAGAGAGAGAGAGAGAGAG
>NC_068989.1:7590335-7593457 GCF_001194135.2 Octopus bimaculoides
AGAGAGAGAGAGAGAGAGAGAGAGAGAGAGAGAGAGAGAGAGCAATCTTTCTTTATCAGTCTTCCCTTTCATGCATACAAATGTACAAACACACCTATACACACACATATACATGCATACACACACATACATACACAAATATCTATCTATCTATCTATCTATCTATCTATCTATCTATCTATCTGTCTGTCTACCTGTCTGTCTGTCTATTTATCTATCGACATTTTCTGTCCAGAAAGAGATTTTCAACGATATATTCCTCATAGCTGTATGTGACGTGTTTCAAAGAACAATTATACCCCAACCAATTCATCTATAGACTGTAGTAGTTTCATAAATTCAGTTATGCATAATAAACACATTTTATTCCCAATATTATAGGAGTGGGCTCTACCTGTAATAATCCAATTAAGGGTGTACTCTCTTTTTCTAGATTTTAATTCCCATATATATTTACTTAAGCCTGTAGACTTACTTAAATTAGGATTTTTAAAGGTCTGGTAGTGTTGGGATATTCTTTTTTTAATTTCATTCGCTGTTGATCTAATATAAACCTTATTTATAATTTTATTATTATTGTTCTTAGGGCTAACTATACATTTATAAATTATATTATCGATATTACAATTATTAGAGAGCTTACATTTAGTCTTATCACGACATGAACATTTTTCTATATGTTGATTAAGACTTCTATCACTATCGGTTATATAATGGCTAGAGCTATTATCTATTATGCTATTATAATAATTATTTAATTTCTTATTATTTACAGAGGAAATAATATTGCCAACATTTATCGATGTTGAGTATCCCACTCTTAGGGTTTTATTAGAAAATATATTTGAATAACTTATTTTCCTTTTTAAAAAACATTTTTACTATTTTAAGTGTCTCCTTAATATTAGTCATAACTTGATCTCCATACGGGATAATTAACCATATATCTTTTTTTATTTTTATATTTTTTATATTATCATTATTAGTAGACATCATCGCTATTAGATTGTTATTCTTAGGCATAGCATATCTCTCTGTGTGTACTTTACTATGTTTCTTACTATAGCTCATATTCTCATTATCATTATTACTATTATTATTGTAATCATTATTAACAACTATATCATTTTTATTTTTATTTAGTTTGTTATATTGTATTTTATTATTATTCATATTTTTACTATTAGATTTATTATTAGTTTCATTAGGAATACTTGTTATATTATTATTATTAATGTGTTCATAATAATTAAAGAATTTTATATTAGAGTTGTATCCTGCTTCTTTTAATGCTTTATTATAATATGGGGCATGTTTATTAAAAGTGTCATAATCTGAGGATAGCATAGATATTCTTTTACCTATATTATTTACTAAAGCTTCTTTAACTGATTTAGGATAGTTACTTGAAGAACTAATATACTTTAGGTTTTCATTCAGCTTATGGAATGGATGGATCTTATTAGTGACTAAATTAAGGTTGATGTCTAGATAATTTACTGCATAATGCTCATTCTCTATAGATATTCCCAGGCCATTATTCTTAAAGAACTTGTACATTTTCTTCTTAAGGCACTCTAATGACCTATTAGTACAATTCCTAGTTATAAGCAGTAGGTTGTCCCTATAAAGACCACCCTCTATATTCGTGAATTCTATTTCTAGTTCAGATAAGAGATATAAACCTACAAGATCGGTAACCTCGGCTGAATCCGAGGCACCCATTATTAGAAAGGACTATTATTATTACTATTATCATCATCATCATCATCATCATCATCATCATCATCATCATTATTATTATTATTATTATTATTATTATTATTATTAATTTCAACGATAGATCGTTGAGTTTGAATCAAGAATAGTAACAAAATTATATGAAAAATAGCTGAAAGAAATTCCTCAGTAAATCAGTGAAGACGGGGACGTTGATCTCATTCTCAAAGGATAATGGCCGGTAGAAAGACAAGATAACGAAAAGATGGAGGAAAAAGATGAAAAGGAGGAGGAGGATGCAGAGGGGGACGAAGAAGAGGAGAAAGAAGAGGAAGAGGAGGACATAGGAGAAGGAAAAACGTAATGTAGTTGGCGGTGGAGGAAAGGCAGAGAAGGAATGCTGCGGCTGCTGATGTTGATGACGATGATAATGATGATGACAATGATAGGAGTGACGGTCATATATATGATGAAGGTGGTGGTGGTGGTGGTGACGGCGGTGGTGATGGAGGTGGTGATGATGATGAAGATGATGTTGTTGTTAAAGCCGAAGCGGTAAAACAAGAGAACGACAATGGCGACCACCACTACCGATGATTACAACGAAGATAACGCAGTGTCTCTTCCTTCTGTCAGCTCTCTTTCTGCCCTCCTACCCCACCACCACCGTTATATCTCAGTCAAATGATTTTTATTTTGGCTTCGTTCAAATGGCGTCTGTCAGTCACTGCTTCATCATCGTTATTCCAGATATTATCACAGAAATCCTTTTTCGCTTATCGTTTATTTTAATTTTCATATTATTTTCGGTATCTGCTCTCATCCCGACCAGTCAGTCTCACATCCCACTGCCCTAACTCCATTCCCACTCCCCGTCCTGTAACGCCATGACGTCCATTTCTATGACGTCACTTCCTTATTGACAAGTCCACCTCATGAAGCTGAAGAGTTTGTCTTTCTACGTATACTATCTCATGGACACTTATTATTATTCACCCCCACCCCATCTGATACCCCCTGGCACATGGACAGACATTCTTCTTCTTCTTCTTCTTCTTCTTCTTCTTCTTCTTCTTCTTCTTCTTCTTCTTCTTCTCCTCCTCGTTGTTGTTGTTGATCTTCTTTTTCTTCTTCTTCTTCTTCTTCTTCTTCTTCTTCTTCTTTTTCTTCTTCTTCTTCTTCTTCTTCTTCTTCTTCTTCTTCTTCTTCTTCTTCTTCTTGCTGTTGTTGTTGTTGTTCTTCTTCTCCTTTTTCTTCTTCATCTTCTTCTCATTATTATTATTATTATTATTATTATTATTATTATTATTATTATTATTATTATTATTATTATTATCAAGGCAGTGAGCTGGCAGAAACGTTAGCACACTGGTCGAAATGCTTAGTGGTATTTCGTCTGCCAT
>NC_068989.1:7593898-7594375 GCF_001194135.2 Octopus bimaculoides
TGTTCAGTAGTTTTATTTTCATCACGTGCTTTCACTTCACTACCGAGCGCAGCTCTGTGTGCCTTGGGTATGTGCTGTGGTTTGCTGTGGTGCTCTTATGGTTACTGTATTGAAAGTGTTTTGCGTAGGATGTGTGCAGTGCCCAGTAGTGCAATTTTCTGTATGTTATATATACTTGTAAGTCCTGGTGTTTTTGTTATGTATTTGTCTGAATATTTTTTTATTATACCTAAGGCCCCTACTATGATAGGAATTGTTTCTGTTTTTATATTCCACATTCGAGTTACCTCTATTTCCAGGTCTTTGTAGTTTGAAAGTTTCTCCATTTCCTTTAGAGAAACGTTATCATCTATTGGTATTATCATTATTATTATTATTATTATTATTATTATTATTATTATTATTATTATTATTACTACTACTACTACCATTATTATTATTATTATTATTATTATTATTATTATTATTATCATTATT
>NC_068989.1:7594385-7596590 GCF_001194135.2 Octopus bimaculoides
TTATTATTATTATTATTATTATCATTATTATTATTATTATTATTGTTTGTGGTAGTAGTAGTAGTAGTAGTAGTAGTAGTAGTAGTAGTAATTGTTGTTGTTGTTGTTGTTGTTGTTGTTGTTGTTGCTGTTGTCATTGTTGTTTACTTCTGGTAATATTTGCGATGGATTTCCTACAAACGATATTAACTGAAACAAATCCGGTTCGGCCAATCCCGTTGCTTCTCATTATTGCTGACATCATTGTTAATCTCATTGTGGTTCTTTACTTTAAATCTTTAGTTGTCCTTTTAACCGTCGCTTTTGTGATTGTTGTTGACGCTGTTTTTGCTGATGTTGTTTTTGTTGCTGTTGTTATTAGTTGCTCGTTTAGCTCTTTTCCTTCCTTCTTTTCTTTCGCTGTTGTTATTATAACCCTGTTTTATATCATCCGAGTTGCTCTTTTTAACAATTGTTGTTGTGGATAACGACGTGTCTCTTGTTTTCTTCTCAAGATTTCGTTTCAGAGCTGCTGCTGCTTCTGCTACTGCTACTACTACTGCTGCCACTGCTGCTGCTACTGCTGCTGCTGTTACTTTAGCTTCTACTGTCGCTGTTACGGCTGCTGCCGCTATTGTTGTTGTGCTATTGTTGTTTGTTGACCTGTTACTTCAGTAATAATGGCTGTTTTTCATGTTTATTTTCTCATTTACCGCTCTGGCTAATGTTAATGCAGCCGTTGTCAGAGATGTTGTTTTTGAAGTTTTCTGTGTTTATTCGCCAGTTCAATCCTGACCCAAAACACCTACGCACCATACTGAGGTGTACGTCCATATGGTCCCAGGTTGAATATCGCAGTAAATGGCCTCTCGACCGCGTATATCTGTGTGTGTGTGTGTGTGTGTGTGTGCGTAATATATATATATATTTTAATCTTTTGCATGCTTCAGTCATTTGACTGTGGCCATGTTGGAGCACTGCTTTTTAGTTGAAGAAATCACCCCTGGACTTATTCTTTGTGAGCCTAGTGCTTATTCTATCGATATCTTCTGCCGAAGATATCGATATATGTATGTATATATTATATATGTGTGTAATATATTATGTGTGTGTAATATATTATATATGTGTTTTGTGTATAAAACATTATATGTATATGTATATTAAATATGTATGTATGAGTGAAATATATTATATATATATATTATATAGCGCCTTTCAATATAGAAATAACAAGCAGATCTCCTTTAAACACCTATCCACTTCAATAAATGACTTCCATTGTATCATAAACAAATTGAGGGGTCAGCTTTTACGTGGTACCTCGACTCACTACAAACGATAGTCAAATACTGTGAAAATCATGCCCTGCTGTGTTTTCTGAATCTTTTCTACTCTAGGCACAAGGCCCGAAATTTTTGGGTAGGTGGTGGGCAGTCGATTAGATCGACCCCGTTACGCAACTGGTATTTAATTTATTGACCTCGAAAGGATGAAAGGCAAAGTCGACCTCAGCGAAATTTGAGCTCAGAACATTAAGACGGACGAAATACCGCTAAGCATTTCGCCCGGCGTGCTAACGTTTCTGCCAGCTCGTCGCCTTGTATTTTCTGTCTCTTTATAAAGGCTGCTCAGGAGCTCAACTTCTTCTGCATCCCAACAAAAGGAACAAAATAAAACCAAAAACAGAAACAAAAAGCGATGGGACGAAGAGCGTTCATTTACAGTACTTTTAGCCTCTCTGTATCTATGTAGGTTATAAACGATATCTCTATCGTAGTATAGCTGAATGCTAGTATGTGTGAACTGAACCCGCACACGCTAGATTACATTATTCTCTTTCAATGAGAACAGTTATTACATTGCACAAAAAAAAAAAAAAAAAAAAATTATTAAGTTATATCAAGCCATCAAAATGCGCGCCAATTTACCAAACATCCCGCTTCAATATCTATGTAGGTTATACAGAATTATATTTACTTTTTTTTTTACTACAATGAAGGGGTGTAGAAATGCAAAACAGCGTAAGAATTAATGGCTACTTTCCAAATAACGCGTGTTTGTGTGTGTGTTTGAGTGTGTGTGTATGTGTGTGTGTGTGTGTGTGTGTGTGTATAAACACGCATATATATATGTATATGCACAATTATATTTTTGCATATATATATGCATACGCACAAGCATTTACATACATACATATATACCTATATATATATATATATATAT
>NC_068989.1:7598714-7600767 GCF_001194135.2 Octopus bimaculoides
ATATATATATATATATATATACACACATACATATATATATATATGTATACATATATATACTTACATACATACAAATAAATATATATATATAAAGATATATATATATATATACATATATTTATATGTATATATATGTATGTATGTGTATATATATATTTATATATATTGTTTCTTTTTAAATTATATATATATATATTATTTAAAAAGAACATACAGAAACATTTACGGTTACCCATCGTTAGCCTCCTGTTGCATTTACATACTTTTAGGTCAGGCTTACTCTTCCTTCTCCGCTGGGCATTCGTCTTCCATTTGTTTCGCTAATTTTCACCTCCTCTCGGGATTTGCTTTACGTCCCCATTGATACAAGACCATGGGGGTAGAACTATTACTTGTGAGAGGAGAGGGCTTCTACTCATGGTTCACTGGGACCTACGATAATTTGGGTTGTCGAACTGTCACGAAGCTTGGAGCGGCAATGGCTGCTCTTGTGACTGCTGTCGACCGCTTTTATACTCCTCGCTCTCATCGCTGTCCATTGCCGGAGTAAGGAATTTTTCGACCCCTTAATGAAAGCCTGGCATTAAGGGCGGGGCTGATGTCCTCCACCAATTCTAGAACTGAGACTTGTGGTGAACTGGAAATTCGAAGCTGCAGCTGTTGTTGCAAGTCTCTGTCGTTCTTCATCACCTTCCTACATTATCTTCTCCTGTTCTTCAAGGGAAAAGACTACGAATTAACCTTGCTTCTACAAGAAGCGCGTTTATTATTTTTGCCTTGCGAAATGAGTGTCGTTCACTTCACTTTTGCTTTTGCAGAAGAATAGAGTTTTCTGATTTTGGCAGATGGCCAGCAATTCCGAGGAAAGGAGATGCCAATACCCTCGATATCAGTACTTGACTGATAGTTTATTTAATCGACCCCGAATAGATGAAAGATAAAGTTTGAAACGAGCTCAGATTGTAAAGAAACGGAAGAAATTCTTCAAGGCATAATTCCGGTGCTGTAACGAATATGCCAGCTCACCGCCAACAATAATATTGATTTCAAATTTTGGAACAAAGCCAGCGATTTCCGGGTAGAGGGTTAATCAACCAGGGTCAATCGATTACATAGAACCCAGTGTTGAATTAGTACTTATTTTATTGATCTCAAAAGGGTGAAAGGCAAAGTTAACCTCGGCGTAGTTTGAACTCAGAACGTAAGGAGTCGGACGAAACGTCGCTAGGCATTTTGCTCGGTTTGCTAACGATACTGTCGGCTCGCCACCAGCAACATAGATTTCGAATATTGACACAAGGCCTGTAATTTCCGGGTAGGGCTTAAGTCAATTACATCGATCCCAGTGCTCAACCGGTACTTAATTTATCGACCCCGAGAGGATGAAAGGTAAAGTAGACCTCGGCCGAATTTGAATTCAGAACGTAGCGGCAAACGAAATACCGCGAAGCATTTCACCCGACGTGCTAACGTTTCTGCTAACTCGCCGTCAACAACAACTTTAATAATAGTAAAGATTGTTTACTACAAAATACTGTTGCTGAATATCTCACGTTGTGAAATTTACAAATAGTAATTTTCTAACTTTAATAATCTTTCCTAATTATGGCACAAGGCCAGCAATTTTGAGAGTAAGATATAAGGTGATGCAATCAACCCCAGTAGCAGACTGATATCTTATTTTATCAACTCCGGAGGGATAAAAGGCAAATTTGCACTAAGTTGTATTTGAACTCAGATTGTAAGAGTACATCGCAACAAAATACCGCAAGGCATTTCATCGGTTGCTCTATCAATATTGTCATTCTGCCATATTTCTAATAATTTCTTTATCAGCTTTAAGAATAACAAAGAAGCAAGTCGACAATGCAGCTGGGAACAATAGAAAACAAATACGCTAACGTGCACCGCTGTATACGTATGGAATAGCGACAGGGGGAAAAAAAAGCAGGAAGGAAGACGGAGAGGGGATAAAGAAAAAGATAGAGCGAGAAAAACCCGAACGTGTGTGTGTGTGTGTGTGTGTGTATGTGTGTCGCCGATTGTCAGAAAG
>NC_068989.1:7600951-7601316 GCF_001194135.2 Octopus bimaculoides
AAAAAAAAAAAAAAAGAAGGAAAACTTAATAATAATAATAATAATAATAATAATAATAATAATAATAATAATAATAATAATAATAATGGAAGAGAAATGTAGGAAAAAAGAAAGCGTTACATTTACGCGAGGAACGTATTAATAAGTTAATAGTTGTTGTATAGAAAAGAAACATGAATTTCTAGTTTTAATACAGGTAGAGACAATATTGAAAGAATGGACACACGCACAGATGCGCTCGCATGCGCACGCGTGGATACACATTCAAGCACATAGACATACAAACGTACACTCACACACGTTATGTATGTGCAAATATACGTATGCATACGTGCATATGTCTGTATATATATATATATATATAT
>NC_068989.1:7602143-7603198 GCF_001194135.2 Octopus bimaculoides
ATGAAAGGCAAAGTCGACCTCGGCGGAATTTGAGCTCAGAACGTAGCGGCAGACGAAATACCTATTTCGTTATTGCCCACAAGGGGCTAAACATAGAGGGAACAAACAAGAACAGACGAACGGATTAAGTCGATTACATCGACCCCAGTGCGTAACTGGTACTTGATTTTTCGACCCTGAAAGGATGAAAGGCAAAGTCGACCTCGGCGGAATTTGAGCTCAGAACGTAGCGGCAGACGAAATACTGCTAAGCATTTCGCCCGGCGTGCTAACGTTTTTTTGCCAGCTCGCTGCCGGAAACTACAATGAGAGACAACTGCACTGGGCGAAGAGCTCCATCCGCTAGCCTCCGACTTCTTGGAACAGTCGAAAACTGAGCCGATATAAAAGGAGGTATATCAGGGATACAATGGGTAGACGAGAGCGATTTACTTGCTTCACTGTGATATGGGGCATATATCTCATAGATCACGGTGATATACATGCCCCAGTTACTGAAAGATATCGACTTTCAGCACATTGAAGAATGGCCACTGATATTTGGGATTCATGTGTACAGTTTGACTAAAATTCAGTTTTCCCACGCAAGAAGCGACAAGCCCCTTAAAAATTTCACTCGGTCTGCAAGATTCATAAACTACTCTCAACTTGGTTCAGAGGGCTTGCCAATATTATTCACCAGGAGCGGTATACTGTGGCATGTAGATAGTCCGCGATCCCACGAAGAAAGTTGGGGGCTAGAAGAGAGCCAGTGGGGGAAAGCAGTCGTGAATAGGGATGGGTAAGACAGCTACCAAAAACACTGCCTCACCTTGATTCGAAACAGCCTACACACAAAACGAACCCTGACGCGGTATTCTTTTCTTCGTTTATTCTTTTACTTGTTGCAGTCATTTTGACTGCGGCCATGCTGGAGCACCGCCTTTAGTCGAGCAAATCGACCCCAGGAATTATTCTTTGTAAGCCTAGTACTTACTCTGTCGTTCAGAAACACAGACACACAAACACAGACACACACACACACACATTTATACACGTACACGCACATATATAAT
>NC_068989.1:7603208-7604025 GCF_001194135.2 Octopus bimaculoides
ATATATATATATATATATATATATATATATATATATATATATATATACACGTATATATAAACGTATATGTTTGTATATTCGAATGCACACGCATACAGACACACACACACACACATTTATACACGTACACGCACATATATAATGTATCGGAGAGCCTCGTAACCTTGGCAGAATGAATGTAGAGCGAATCAAGATGAATTATATTCCCACTGAATGACACATTGCACCAAAACGTCTTTGTCTCCACAGCGTTTCTTATCGTCGGCATCATCATCATCATCATCATCGTAATCATAGTCATTATCATTATCATCATAGGCATGATTATCATAGTGATGATGATAATAATATTCAACATCATAATGGACACCGTCGGCGTCGGAGAGTGTAGCAGGGACAGAGGAGAGACGGCAACAACGTCGTTACCACCTCCGCCATCATCGTTCTTGTAAATGTTTAACTTCCGCTACACGAAAGCGTCCACGCGCGTGTTTATATCTGGCTTTTTACACCCGCAAACACCACCATGCACACACACACACACACACGCCTATATATATATATATGTATATATCTATATATGTGTGTATGTGTGTTTGTGTGTGTGCGTGTATGTGTGTACTTATGTGCGTCTGCATACAAACGCACACACACACACATAAATGTTCACGTGTATTATATAAATACACACTCGCGTCTGTGCAGATATATTTTTATGCATATATATACACGCGCACACACATGCACACACACATGTACATGTATATATATATATATATATATATATATATATATATATATATATATATATATATAT
>NC_068989.1:7605390-7606436 GCF_001194135.2 Octopus bimaculoides
ATATATACATATATATATATATATATACATATATACATACACACACACATACACACGCACAAACATATACCTATGTTGTACATAAAATACAGTCATTCATATATGAATATATATGTATGTCTGTGTATATATGTGTGTACGTATGTATACGTGTGTGCTTGTGTGTGTTTATTAAAATTTATGCTAAATAAACTTATGTGAGCATTCATTCACACACATACCCACACACATACACAATTGCTCACACATGCGCACGTGTACATGTGTGTATATGTATGTGCCTGTCAGAGATGGATTATCTGAGCATTTTTTTTTCTCTCGTACATATGTTTGTATGTAGGCATACATGATTTGTGTGGTTAGTTGAGTTTGTTTCCGGATAAGAATATATTATTTTATGGTTCTGTCACCCGTGTGGGGAGTCACTCAGTAGTTATGAAGATCTATCTATCTATCTATCTATCTATCTATCTATCTATCTATCTATCTATCTATCTATCTATCTATCTATCTATCTGTGTGTGTATGTGTGCTTGTGAGTGTATTTGTTCTCACTACCGCTTGGCAACCGGTGATGACATTGTTACATTCCCGTGTTTACGTTCCTGCGTTTACGTTAGCTGTTCGACATATGATTCGACGGATTAAGTAGCTGGTTTTAAAAGAAAATAAGTAACCGCGGTCGCTTCGTACCACTAAAAAAAAAACCTCTTCAAGGTGAAATCCCAGCTTGGCGCCGCTGCCTAATAACTGAAACAAGTAAAAAAAAAAAAAGAAAAAGGAAAAAATCTTATATACTTGAGCGTTGAGCCCTTCAGCAAGACTTTTCATTTTGCGTTGCAGCAGTTCATCCAGTTAGCCTTGCTTTGGATTGGTGTTTCTTACGTTGAACAAAACGTTTCTGAAACCCAGATAAACTCCAGTTTTATAGACTCGAGGCAAACTGGTTTTTATATGAGCGATCCAGTTTATGTCTGCGAAGCTGCGAAAGAGCGCAAGAATGTGACAGAGGAAGAGGAATTTTGGAAGAAGATGGGGGGGGGGGA
>NC_068989.1:7609742-7610896 GCF_001194135.2 Octopus bimaculoides
CTTAGGTATAATAAAAAAATATTTAGACAAATACATAACAAAAACTCCAGGACTTACAAATATATATAACATACAGAAAATTGCACTACAGTAACCATAAGAGCATCACAGCAAACCACAGCACATACCCAAGGCACACAGAGCTGCGCTCGGTAGTGAAGTGAAAGCACGTTATAAAAATAAAACTACTGAATTATAATAATAATAATAATAATAGTAACAATAATAATAATAATAATAATAATAATAATAATAATAATAATGCTTGTTATTGAGGAAGAAAGCGAGGAGGGAGAGAGAGGGGGGGAGAAAGCGAAGAGGGAGAGAGAGATGATGATGATGGTGGTAGTGGAGGTGGTAGTGATTAGATAGTTAAAAGTGTCTCTGTTTTTAATTGAACTAAGATTTTATATCACCTATCACTTAACGCATGTACAATTACGCGAAATATTCACGCTTATTTACGTGACAGATATATGTAATTTAACTAAAGGTTGTATCATATGTACGAGATATTTGTTCTTTTTTTGTTTATGGGAAAAATGGAAAAATAAGACTAAATACTCATTTTATGAGTGCTGTGTATTAAGTCTATAAAACTGCATAAAATATATAAAGTATATATATATAACGGGCATTAAGTGATCTTTGTACCTCTTCGAGCTATCCTTTAAATAGCAATGAAAAGAGGTGCCATATTTTTGTAGTGATGATTGATATATTTTAAGCTCTAGGTATTTGGACGATTGCTTTATACTTTGGAAAGACAGCATGGACAAACTCCTCAATTTCAAAATAATGCTTAACAATATTAATAGCAATATACGATTCACCATGGAACACAGCAGTAAACAACTCCCTTTTCTTGACATCCTAATTAAAATAGTGAATAACCACATAGAAACAGACATCTTCTATAAACCTACAGATTCTAAACAATACCTATTATTTAACTCAAGCCACCCCAAACACACAAAAATTAATATACCTTATAATCTAGCGAAAAGAATCTCTACCATAGTTTCGGACACCTATACTCGCGAAAGAAGACTCCTTGAACTCAGATCAATACCAATCAAAAGACATTGGCCAATATTATTAATATCTATCTATCTATCTATCTATCTATCTATCTATCTATCTATCTATCTATC
>NC_068989.1:7611812-7614486 GCF_001194135.2 Octopus bimaculoides
ATATATATATATATATATATATATAGACGTCGGGCTTCTTTCAGTTTCCTTCAACCAAATCCACTCACAAGGCTTTGGTCAGCCCGAAGCTATAGTAGAAGACATTTGCCCAAGGTCCCATGCATACTTACAGCATACAGCCAGTAGACGACAACTCTACATTGCTCCAAAATATTGTAAGCCCAGCACCCAGTCTTTCCTAGCGTCCTGTACGTTGAAATACCTATATTCTAATGAATCTTGCAACTGAACATTATATATTAACAATATATATATGAAAGGCGGCGAGCTGGCAGAAACGTTAGCGCGCTGGGCGAAATGCTTAGCGGTATTTCGCCTGCGCTACGTTGTGAGTTCAATTCATCCTTTGTGGGGGTCGATAAATTAATGACCAGTTATGCACTGGGGTCGTTGTAATCGACTAGTCTCCTCCCCCAAAATCTCAAGGCCTTGAGCCTTCAGTAGAAAGAATTATATACATAACTATGTACGTTTGTGAGTGTATCTATCTATGTATCTATTTTTTTTCACGATCCCTTTTGATCGAAATTGTACCACCCTTCCTTTTTTTTGTCCCCCAAAAGAAAAGCTCTACATTGTATTTTGTCCATTTTCTGTATTTAGCCCTCTGTGGCCATAATAAAAAGATATCTATCTATCTATCTATCTATCTATCTATCTACCAATCTATCTATCTATCTATCTATCTATCTATCTATCTATCTATCTATCTATCTATCTATCTAACTATCTATCTATCTAAGTGTCTGTCTCTGTATTTATCGATACACACACACATACGACTGTTTCTTTCAGTTTCTGTCTACCAAATTCACTCACATGGCATTGGTCGCCTCGGAATTATGGTGGAAGATACCTGACCAAGATGCCGGGCAGAGGGATGGACATCATTTATGTCCTATTTTACAAATTCATCGCCATTACTTTTTAATTCGTATTCCATATCTTTCTCTTACGTTGGACACTTTGAAACTGTGCGTTCGCCCTTATATCCTGAACGTTTCATTCCGAAAGTACCCAAAATCCTGATAAACACGGCCAGCGAAGATGCTTATAAGAAGAAAAAAAAACCCCGTTTGCTGAAGAAAATAAGGAAGAAACACGAAAATTGTTTATATAACATCTCATAGAGAATACGACACCATTCTAACACAGCTTCTCAATTTCCCATGTCTTCAGATCTTGTTATCTTACACAGAGAAAATGATAAATGAGAACATCTAACCATATATATGCACGAATGTCTATCATATATATATATATGCACACACGCACATTTATACACATATACAAGCATGCAGAGAAAGAGGAGGGCACGAATACTTAGATTAGATAAATCATTTGATATATTAAGCGATAGTGAGATAATTATGTCGTTTTAAATATTTATGTTTAATTATGTTTGAAAGAGACGAAAAATAAAAACCGCCATTGAACGTCAGAAACGTTACAGCGACTAATGCCGTCCTGTCGTTTTATATGTTCATCTATCTATCTATCTATCTATCTATCTATCTATCTATCTATCTATCTATCTATCTATCTGTCTGTCTTTTTTTATCTACCTTTATATATACAGGGTGTCCACAAAGTCTGGCTACATGGAGTAAATAAAATCATAACATAAACAATTGAATATCAAAAATAATAATTTCTTAAAGTATGTGTTAATCCCCATGTACCCAGACTTTGTGGACACCCTGTATATATATATATATATATGAACTAGAAGCGTAGAGACAGGTTACTAACCACCAATACTTACGTAGACTGATCGCCACAAAGTTATGCATCCCCTACAACCACCTAATTTCGCACACAAATAAACACACAAACACACACACATGCACATCGCTTCATACGCTCCCTCCATCACAAAAACACGCGGGCGCATGCGCGTACGCATACGCACGCACGCCACCACCTCCCCTCCCTCCACATCCACATAAAAAACGGACTAAGAAATAAAATGAAAGTGTGACATATGTCCATCATTAGATTTTAATGACAAAAGCTTGTACGGCGCTATCGCTATTCTTTCGGCTGCCAAAATAGGTTCCAGTGACGAGCATTGCAAAACGACAGTGAGAAGCATTCTTTTCTGCTTTAGGCACAAGGCACGAAATTTTTGGCGAGGTGGGGCAGTCGATTAGATCGACCTCCAGTACGTAACTGATACTTAATTCACCGACTGCGAAAGGTTAAAAAGCAAAGTCGACCTCGGCGGAATTTGAACTCACAACGTTAAGACAGACAAAATAGCGCATGAAACGTTGGGACATGCCAGCAGATGGATTCTAAACTATTTAGCAT
Organism: Octopus bimaculoides; assembly: GCF_001194135.2. NCBI lineage: Eukaryota > Metazoa > Mollusca > Cephalopoda > Octopoda > Octopodidae > Octopus > Octopus bimaculoides. The sequence goes on from NC_068989.1 coordinate 7,614,147, forward strand.
ATAATTACAGTCGGTGATATGGCTTGCAGCAGGCCTTGCTCGGTATAAATATATTCAATTTACACAAGTTTTGCAACGGTTAAAATCGCCATAATTTCCGATGTTTATTTTGAGACACAATATCTTTCTTGTTGATGTTGTTGTTGTTGTTACTGCTGCTGCTGGTGAGGCTGCTGGAACTAAAGTTTGTGTTGGCCAACTTATCGCCTAAAATACACAATCAAAGCGGTTTATATCAATTACCCAACTTACGCCTCTAGGGGTAGAAATAACCTCGGAATCTCACAAGCGTTCGCCACAGGTTACCTGAGTATGTGTGAGCATGTATGCATATGCATAT
>NC_068989.1:7616246-7617784 GCF_001194135.2 Octopus bimaculoides
ATATATATATATATATATATATATATATATATGAATGTACGTGAGTGTGTGTGTGTAATAGATTATATATCTATATAATGTGTATGCGTGTGTGTATGTATAAACATGTACACATGCATCTACACACACACAGATACACATACATACACATATAGAGAGACAATAATATATCGAATGCATAGACACATGCATACACACATATGTGCGTGTGTGTGTATATATGTGTGTATTATGTGTGTGTGTGTGTGTGTGTGTGTGTATGTGTGTGTGTATGTATGTATGTGTGTGTGTGTGTGTGTATACGAACTTCTTTCGATCGTTTTCTCTCCATTTTTTTATAATCTACTTCTATTTAACTTTATATCGTATTTTTATTTTATTCTTTTCTTTATTTTACTATAAATATATGTTTCTATATATTTTTTCTTGTATTGGATCGTATAACTTTATATTTAATCCCAGCTTGTTTGTTTTAATTTATTTTGGTAAGAATTCTTTCTCGTCGGAATGTAATAAGGGTAGATTTCAGAAATTCTAGTAGGTTTTTCGCAGCCAGAATTATTCACCTTGTGAATCAAATGTGCTGCCAGAAAGACCACCAAACCAAATAAAAGTCCTGTACTTACCTTCGTTTGGTATTGCTACTGCTGTTTCTATTATTATTATTATTATTATTATTATTATTGTTGTTGTTGTTGTTGTTGTTGTTGTTGTTGTTGTTGTTGTTATTATTATCATTATTATTATTATTCTTTCAAATTTCTTTCCATTTCTTGCCGAGTGTCTTCCCGACACCTAGGGTAAAGAAACTCACTGTGTAGATTGCTAAGCCATTAAATTAAGCACACCCGATTTTTCACTTTCATATGTGATATGTGATAGAAAAAAAAAGTGGAAAAAATAAAGAAAAAATTATTTAAAGAATGTAAATAAAGATAAAAAGAAATTGAGAAAAAAAGAAAACAGAAAAAGAAAGGGGTAAAGAAGTTCGCAACGACTATGAGCGAATCTTCATATTTTTTGAGCTTGTCAAAATCTTTTGCCGAGATATTATGATCACGAAGAATGCTCGTGTCAATCAATATTATTATTATTATTATCATCATCATTATTATTATTATTATTATTATTATTATTATTATTATTATTATTATTATTATTATTGAGTGAGAGAGCAGTGCATGCCATCAAAGTGACACTGGGGTAAAATATACGAAGCCCAGTATACCCATCGTGACTACCCGTCTGATAAGGGTACACCAGGCACATGCATCACAACCATATGTACGGTAGAGGGTAAGGACACATAATTTTAAAACTTAATTCAAAATTTTTAAACTGACTTATTTATTATTATATATCTATACTTATACATATTTACATATATTTCTACATATAGTTTTAATATAACAATTATTCTACACATGTATATATCTTTCCGATGAATTTTCTAATATTGATTTCCTGATATTAATAATAATATATTATAAAATATATACACGTACATATATATATAAACAATCGTATATATGTGTACG
>NC_068989.1:7617794-7618847 GCF_001194135.2 Octopus bimaculoides
TATATATGTAAAGAAATATATATACATAGATATACACGCATATGTCATATATATATATATATATGCATTTTATATCTAATATGTGTTTATATATCTTATGCATGTGTGCATGTATGTCTATCTATTTGTCTGCCTGCCTGCCTGCTTGCCTGCCTGTCTGCCTGCCTGCCAGTCAGATAGACTATCTATCTATCTATCTATCTATCTATCTATCTATCTATCTATCTATTTATCTATCTATCTATCTATCTATCTATCTATCTATCTATCTATCTATCTATTTGTGTGTGTGTGTGTCGTGTGTCGTGTGTATGTGTGTTTGTTTCAGAATCTCTGTGACCTCAATTCTTGAAGATAAGTTCCTAATCATAAGTGAACCGAACCCCGAACTCCGAACTCTCTTTAAGTGAATCAACGAATGTTTTAGCGTGACCAGATGAAATGGACCGAAGCTTATTCAAAAGCAGATGGCCTCAGCATCCATTCCATCCCTCCTAATGTTACTTCTATTGAAGCAGGAACATTTTATCAAATGACATGCTCGTCACGTGACATTGGTCTATCAAAGGTCAGTATAAAGATGTCTGGCAAATTTTAAAACGCGTTGTTACAGGGTAAGCCATCGCGGAATCTTTTTAATGTGAACTCTATGTCAAGAACCTCGTTTATGAAGGTATTTTTTTCTCCAGTAGATATTATCCACATGCATTCGTACGAACCGTTTACACGAATTGTCCTGAGGGACGAGGACGAGGACGAAGTGATTGCCATTTAATTCTAACGAAATAAAGTAATTTAAAATAAATAAATTAGTAAAATAAGAAGTACAACAAAAAAATAAGAAATAAGCATTCGTTCTGACCTCACAGTTATGAATGACGATCTCAACGTCTCAGCTTATGCATACTCATTCTCTCACAGCTTCACTCATTCATTTACATTGATGTCTTACTCTGTAATTCACTCACTCACTCAATCACTCACGTTTACTCATTCCCATTTACTCATTCATAGACGGTGAGTGTGTGGAAACTTATATATATCTTATGTATA
>NC_068989.1:7619259-7624242 GCF_001194135.2 Octopus bimaculoides
CAAGGCGGTGTTCCAGTATGGCCACAGTCTAATGACTGAAACAAGTAAAAGATTTAAAAAAAAATAAAGATAAGAATAAAAAATGCCGAAATCATTTGATGTTTCATTGCTGCTGGATTTGGTTTCGTATTTGATTTGCTTTGACCGAATTCACTTCGTTCTTTTGTGATTTTGTGTAGATTGGACAAAAGATAGAATACAATATATTCACACTGCAACCGAAGCTGCTCATAACTGTAGGTCGGTGAATGTAATGTAGTCCTTAGCTCGTCTGAAACATGCAATAACTTGGAATATTCATATGTGGGTCGTGCTTTGTCGTTCGGTCAATTACCTGGGACTTCTCCATTAGGACTGATCTGGAGATACACAGCATCAACACTACTGTCTTTCCTGAATAGTTCCAACAAAGACAGGAAACAATAAACATCACAGAAAAATACTAGCAGCGTCCATAGCTTCACTCGCCATTAACATTGTCCCAGAATGCACTCCGCCATTAACAACATTAACAACCACAATCGTGATTTAACCGGGTTCACCTTGTCCTTATTTCCTGAAATCACCATTGGAATTACTGGCAACCTAAAACAGACAGAAGAATAATGAAAAAATAATATGCACCGACTGTTAGATAAAACTCCACATGGTAAACTACTGCATGTCGGAGCTGCACAACAGGCGGCGTTATGGCTTACGTGACAGAACGATTCTGCTGAACCAGAGCTGACAGGGATCTAAATAAAAATAATATCAATAATAAAAATATATTTCGTTTCCCAGTTGACGACTGAGTTGAAATTGTGTTGGGTAGGAAGGAATTTTAATGTCTTCTCTGTAGAATCAAAGATAAACTTTTAGTGTAACAGCGGTAACATTTCCCTACAAAAGTTTGAAGGAGCTGGCCTCTGGAGATTTCGTAAAGACGCAATGGAGATTATAAGTTAAATTGTTATCAGATCATTTCGCATTCCGAAGAACATGAACTCCGATTTAGTAGTTGTTTATTTATTTTCCTTTCTTCACATCAACTAAACCAACTGGTGCATGAAACGTGCGCAGATAGTCGCCAGCCAAACTTCGTTAAGAAACTGAATGCAGGATTTACTGTATGGTTAAGTTCTCTTCAGAAACTCGTGGATCCAAGTTCAATATTAATGGGTGTCCCTTAATTCAAGTGACTTCTAGTCAAACTTATGATGGATCAGTACCCTGTAAGTATATATTAAAATAAATGGCTGATAATGCAGATTGTGGATATTCATGATCTATTTAATTTTTGTAGTCTACATAAGTTTCGCGGTCTAGATTACCCCTAAGCACTGTAAATGTTGGTGGTGATGCTTGTACTTTAGCCCTATTTTTTTCTTCGGTAATACAGGTAGACAAACGGCATAAAGCTAAACATATTGCTGTATTCAATTTTATCTCATTCGGTTACAACTTCAAATCAAACATGTATATATATATATATATATGTATATATATATGTATATACATATCTTTATGTGTGTGTGTGTGTGCGTGTGTGTGTGTGTGTGTGTGTGTGTGTGTATGTGTGTGTGTGTGTTGGAATATGTAAATCGTTGGTGTTTGGAAGTATCGTGTGTACTACACGCGTTCATCAGCGAGAGGAGAAGCGATAGAAATTATTGAAGAAGCAAATATATTTGAATATGAAACTTATTGTTGTATGGCAGGTTCCACTTATCCCATATCAGGAGTTATTGATGATGTAATTACAAGGAAGACTGACTATAAACAAAGCGGGTAATGAATATAAAAACATCCAACCTTCCATAATTTTCACGTGTATATTTAACGTATCGAAACGCATGAGCGATCAAGTTAAATGTTGATATCAAGTAATCCTCGATCGGTAGTGACAACCGGAGGTTATTATTATATTGAAAGGGGAAAAAAATGACAATACCCTCTCTGCAATCTTTGTAACGTACCCCTATTGGTTGTTCTAGAAAGATTGAGGAGAAGACATTCTGAATTAAACGGGACAACCGTTTTATTTGGAAAGAAACGTACGGAGAACAAGCGAAGAGATATAAACTGCCTAGACAGGGGCGGATTAAGGCTCATAGAGGCCCTAAGCACTTAAAAGATTTTGGTACTCCTATATATATGTAATTCAAAATGTAAAGAATAATAAACCATAAAATAATTTTTTTGTTTTCAAAATGAAACAAAGCTAAGAGAAAGATGGAAAACAATGGTTATTTTTTGTATATTTTCACTTTATTTATGTTTGAAAAATTTTCTAGTACTTTTTTTCTTGCAAAGTCTGATCAAATCTTTAAAATTAATCTGACATAACACATCTACTTTGTATGTCTAAATTATCTAACGTGGCCTTGCTAAGACTAGATTAAGACCCATAGAGTCCCTAAGCCCTTAAGATATATATAGGTGTCCCCATATATATTGTAATTCAAAATATAAACAATAACGAAGGCAGCGAGCTGGTAGAAACGTTAGCACGCCGCGCGAAATGCTTAGCGGTATTTCGTCAGCCGTTACGTTCTGAGTTCAAATCCCCCCGAGGTCGACTTTGCCTTTCATCCTTTCGAGGTCGATAAATTAAGTAACAGTTACGCACTGGGGTCGATGTAATCGACTTAATCCCTTTGTCTCTCCTTGTTTGTCTCCTCTATGTTTAGCCCCATTGTGGGCAATAAAGAAATATGAAACAATAATAAACCATAAAATAAATTTCTATTTTTCAAAATGAAACAAAACTAAGAGCAAGATAGGAAATAATGCTTATTTTTGTAAACTTCCATTTTGTTTATATTTGAAACGTTTTCTCCTGGTTTTCATAATTGCAAAGTCTTTGATTAGATTATCACTATCGCATTATGAACACTTCGAAATTATGTTCTGATCATACAAGCCAGTTCGAATATTATTTTAGAAAGTTTAAAATGTAATTATTTTTTATGCCGTAAATAATAATAAAAAAAAAGAATAGCCCCCCTTCGGTCATGAATGACCATGGGATTACACCTAGAAAGTTCCTTTCAGAGGCACAAGTTCGGGAAAAGTTGTTTATGGAGGACAAGCAGTCACCCATGCATGCCAGTTTCCCCTCTCCACGCCACCGATGTTACCTAAGGGAAAGGTAAAGACCGATAGAGCTTGGCACCAGTGACGTCACAACTCATTTCTACAGCTGAGTGAATTGGAGCAACGTGAAATAAAGTCTCTTGTTCAAGAACACAACCCGGTGCGGGAATCGAACTCATTACCTCATGACTGTTAGCCCAACGTTCTAACCACAGAGCCATGTACCTTCACTCTTGATACCCAATGCAAGTGCATATTTTGCTTCATGTTTAATTCAGCGCGGCCCCTGGAGTTCGAAACAGTCTCAGTTGCGTGGATTTATTTCGTTTTTCGATGCATCCCATCTTTCAACGACGAAACTAAGTTATTGTTATTGTGTTATTGGTTTTATCGTATTTTTCACTTTGTTATCATTGTTGCGTGATGAGCGAAACCCCGCCCATTTTATTTCTATTGTTTCTTGAATAACCGTTTATATTCCTTTGACACGAGCCAACGTTGACAACGCCCGGCAAGAGATAACAGTCAAATTTCAATAGAAACAAATCCTGCAGTTTTCATAATAATATGAACAGAAAAGCGAGCGTTTGATAATGCAGTCCGCGAGAAACTGCGTAAGGCGGGATGTTGACAAATGGAGCATTTTTGAATCTGTGTGTGCTGGATCGATGTTGAGAACAGGATCAACAGATTCCACAAAAATAACATTATCGATTAAGTGGTCACATGGTCTCCTAGAAATAGTAACCTACTCTCTCAAAATTACATCTTGAAAAAATTAAGAACACATGATACAGTTTATATATATATATATATCCTATTATAAATTTCTTGTTTCTCTGCCCGTTACGTTTTTATATTCGTTAATTCCTCATAGACCGTTGGTGGCAAGGCCAGAGAAATTCAAACCAGCAACTCCTCTAATCCCAGAGAATTTCCTAAGGGGGTCTATTTTTTTAAGGACCGCCTAATTTCTTTCGATTTCTGTCTATTACACACAATGTTTCAGTCGGCCCCCAAGGTTATGTGCAGTGGCATCGAACCTGGAACCATGATGTTCGGAAGCAAGTTTCTTACCGTACAGCCACGCCTGCGCCACAAATATAGAAATGACACAATATAAAAAAAAAAGGAAATTTTAATATGCATCGGCCGGGAATCGAACCCGGGCCGCCCGCGTGGCAGGCGAGCATTCTACCACTGAACCACCGATGCTGACATTTATACAAGACAAACAAGTATATACATAAAACAAAATTTAGATTTAACATATTCTGAAAAATATTGTTGCATCTGTTCCTATTAATCAATGAGAGCATCTTCAAAGTATTTTGTTATTTCAGCCAAGGAAAAAGGGGCTTATGAATCCCTATACGAAAAAATGTGTCCAATTTCCTTTTTGTTCTATTCGTGTTAAGGAAAAGGGACACGTTTTTGCCTTTGCGTTTGTTCCTACTACCTCTTGACAACCAATGTTGGTTCCCTTCCGTCCTCGTAACATAGTGGTTCGGCAAAAGCGAATGATAAAATAAGTACCAAATATAACAGATACGTACTGGGGCCGATTTGTTTGACTGAACCCCTTAAGGCGGTGCAGCAGCATGGCCGAAGTCCAGTGAGTGAAACACAAAAGATACAAGATAGACACATCAGCGTCATCAGTGTTCGAATGTAAGTTAAATTTCGTTTCCAAATTTAATGAGGAACCCTTTGTAGAGTCCTGAAAATATTATACGATGATATGAAAGTATTTTGAAAGCTTTAAACTTCGAGTATTTCGAAGGTTACATTGGAGGCAGGCAGCTTTTCCTTGTCGGATGATTTGGCAGCTTCCGCGTCACTCAGCACGAAGACAGGTAACGTTTCATGAACTGACTGTTTTCCTGCTTTGGGAAGGCTTTTTTT
>NC_068989.1:7624936-7625466 GCF_001194135.2 Octopus bimaculoides
GTCATGTACTATATACTAGAATAAATATATGGATTGGTGATTCCCCCCCCCTTCCTGGCAACATATTGTATATAAAGGGTGCAGCTGGCGGAGAATCTGCCTGGGGTTAAACTAATAGTATTAACTTTCAACAGCCACTTTGATCTGGCGACTGACTTTACGGTTTAGTATAGTTACTACTCTGATCTCTTCTTGAGGCATTACAACCAGCTACTTCGCTTGTTGCTTGTTGCAAATCAGTGACCGATGGTCACTTTTGTTTACAATATATTGTTAGTGGTAGTGGACTCTGATTATCGTCTTGGCATGCAGGTGCTCGCGACTGGAAATGAGCCAAATAGCTCGAAACTGAGCCAGTTTCACGATCCTGTTAGCTGTTATTGAATAGTAGGGGTTCGCCCCACTCCTGCTAACAATATATTGTATATAAAGGGTACGGAGTGTTGCACCGATAACCAGCCGGCGGAGAATCTACCTAGGGTCACTTTGATGTGGCTCAAGTTTACTGTTTACACACACACACACACACA
>NC_068989.1:7625847-7628872 GCF_001194135.2 Octopus bimaculoides
GCTAACGATTCTGCCAGCTCGCTGCACACACATTTATATATGTATACACACACACACACACACACACACACACACACACACACACACACACACACACACACATATGCGCATATATAGATATATATTTAGAAATGTGTATGTATGTTTGTTTGTTTGTGGTTGTGTGCGCACGCTCGTGCATGTATGCGTGTATATAGAGTGCCAATGTTTTCATTTACAATAGAGGACATCTGGGTACATCGTAATCCCAGAAACCTAGAACTCGAGTCGTGGAGATAATAAGCTTTAATATTTATAGGGAAGCATGAATTAATCAAAGATTAGAATCCAGCTGTCGTCACACGTGACCTAACGAGATCGCCTGTGTCTTTTTTTTCACATTATATATCACACAGACACACACACACACACACACACACACACACACACACATACACACGCGAAGAGGATCATATGTGTGTGTGTGTTTGTGCGTGTATGTAAATAAAATAAAATAAAATATAGATATATATATATATATATCATATATGTATGTATATATCGTATATTAGACATATATTGATATTTACACACAACCACACAGAGACACGCATATTTATACAGTATATAAATATACATACATACATACATATATATATATACATGCATATATATATATATATATATATATATATATATATATATATATATATATATGAGAGATATTGGTATCTAGAAGACCAAAGAGGGCAGGCAAGGCTATGTAAGTGCTACAGGAGGGCCATATTTAGACTCTCGGTTGGATAATATTACGAGTGAGGAGTTTAATGCGGGTCCTGTGTGAACATGTATATGTTAAGTAAAATGAGACAACAAAGCCAAGGCTGTGTGGAATTTATAGGATATTTATAAAGAGAAAGTTAATCTTACAGCTGTTTCTGGGATATTAGGGATATCCCTTCATCAGTGACGATATAAGAGAGTTAACTAGAGGGAAATAGTAGAGTTCAATATAAGGAGTTATTTTGGAAAAGGACGGATATAAGAAGTATTAAAGGAAATAAGAAAATAAAAATAAAAATATATGTAGGATATTACAATTGCAGTTCATTATCCAAGGAAAGTGCTTATTTCCTTATATACGTCATATATCCGTCCTTTTCCCAAATAACTCCTGATAGGAAACTCTACTATTTCCCCTCTAGTTAACTCTCTCATATCGTCTCTGATGAAGGGATATCCCTAATATCCCAGGAGCAGCTGTAAAACTACCTTTCTCTTTATAAATGTCCTATACATTCCACACAGCCTTGGCTTTATTGTCTCATTTTATTTAACACACACACACACAAACATATATATACACTCTCATGTATAATACATAATATATGTAAATGTATATATATATATATATATATATATATATATATATATATATATATATATATATAATATGTAATAATACGTAATATATGCATGTATGCGTATGTGTGTTTATGTATTTTATCATACTCATATCATCTTCCTTCAGCGTCAATGTTCCATGCAGGCATGGGTTCTCACAGGTCGTGCACTCTCTACTTTGGCATAGTTACCGTGGCTGGATGCTCTTCCTGACGCCAACCACTTTACAGTGTGTACTGAGTATTTTTTCTTTTATCGTGTTCCCAATACTAGTGCGGTCGCCTTGGAGCCTACAAAACTAAGAACCCCTTCGACTGTGGAGACGAAATTGTGTATGTGATTATGGGGAAAGCATCTTAAAACCCAGAACTTGAAAAATAGTGAGAAAAGAGATGGGTGTTGTATGGGGGGGGGGGAATAAAGTAGAGGAATGGGAGAATGTGTGGAAGTCGAAGAAAATCGAGCGTTCAGGAATTTATGTGGTTTTCGTCGGTTGAACGTGATGTATCCCAACTGTGTAATAGGGTTTTTTGAAAAAATTGCATTTCGAATAGCGGCCATGAATAAGAGGATAAGATAAGATATTAGCTATCGATTTCAAAGAAATCAGCTACTCACTTTACCCCTAGCCTCCCAACAAAGAAACAGGGATATCTTAATGTTATATGCCTCGTATCCCACGTCTCACAGTAGAATCTAATTAAGCAAGAGATTTATTCACTCTAATAAACAAACATTTCCTTCACAATCATAGCTATAGAAAATTTTTTTCAACAAACCCTACCGAAAAGTTAACTACAAATGCACAACGATCACGAAATATATATCACATACAAACACACATCAACAAAACTGGAAACCCTGGTTCATGTAAGAATCCAAATATATTCCCAAATGGCAAATCCTTCAAAGCAGATGTAATAATTTAAGAAGCATCGTTAAACTCAGTAGATACTTATAAATAGAAACCGAGCTCCTAGATAAAGGATGGAAGCGAAAGAATAACGTAAAGTTAAAAAGAGGCTAAAGCGAATACTTGTAATATAAAAGAAAGCATTTAAGACCTATTAATCATAGGAAACAGTAAAATAAACCTCAAAAATTGTTAGTTGCAAAAAATAAATTGGGTCGTATCAGTTGTTTCTAATTATAGGAGCTAAAGATTCCGAATTAAGCAAGATCAGTTACCAATTATAATTTTACTATGTTATCAAATGAAAACATCGAAAGATGTTTAAGGCTTATTAAATTATAAGTTTAGGTAATTAAAATAATGATGAAAATATAATAAAGAGCAGTAAAGTGAAAACATTCATCGTTAAAGGTTGTCTTGATTTAGGGAATTCTGAAAGTAAAGCAAAATATATATCACTATGTGAATTAAAATAAGAAAGGTTAGTATTTTCTGAAGGATACTGGTGGCTGATTGAAAGAACGATGGAGCTGATAAAAGAAAATAACTGGAGCGGAAAGATATTTGAATTATATTAGTTAAATAAAGTAATTGTTTTCAAATACGGGAAGTGTGGAAGATATTAAAGATGAAGAGCAGGAGGGTTAGAAAGAGAGAGAGAAAGAGAGAGAGAGAGAGAGAGAGAGAGAGAGAGAGAGAGAGAGAGAGAGAGAGAGAGAGAGAGAGAGA
>NC_068989.1:7629396-7632703 GCF_001194135.2 Octopus bimaculoides
TATATATATATATGTATATATATATATATATATATACATGTACATATGTATGTATGCATATACAAATATACACGTTTATATATATAAATATACGTATATATAAGTGCGTGTGTGTATATAAAGATATATGTATATGCATATAGATATATGTGTGTGTGTATATATATATATATATGTGTTGAAAGATAGATAAATAGAAATAATACCAGTTATTATTTGAAAGTAAGAATGAGTGAATAAGCCGTCAGCCGAAACATAAAGTTCTTGCCAGCACGAAGTTTACAGCTTATATTCAAATAAATATACATGCAAGCTCCCACACACATAGATTATATGCATATACATGCTTACATACATAAATTCATACATACACGCACTCACACACATATATATATACATGTATGTCTGTGTAACACGCACACATACGCATACACATTCACACGCATACTCACACATTCACACATAGATATGTCTGTATGGTGAGAGAGAAACATGGGTGTGGAGGGCAGACAAAAGCGGCAGGGTGGGATTTAGAAACATGCAGAAAAGGTTGGGTGGCGGGTGGCGGCTGTGAGTTTATAAGCGCCATTGAAGAAAAGCTACTCTGACGGCTGACATTCAGATTTCTGGAACTGAATGCTTTGGACTCTTTTAGAAGGATTCCATTTGAACACCACGAACCTTTCTGTGCGGAAGCTTCAGCTGAACTAACTCAACCGTACCTTTGACGTTCATTATTGTCATTGACACAACCATTTATAACTACCATCGTGTTGTTGTTGTTGTTGTTGTTGTTGTTGTTGTTGTTGCTGTTGTTGTTTATGTTTTATTGTTCTCGTTGCTGCTATCGTCGCAACTATTTATAATTCTTTTATTGTTTTACTTGGTTCAGTCATTTTTGACTGCGGCCATGCTGGAGCACAAGCCTTTTAAATCGAACGAATCGACTCCAGTACTCGTTCTTTGTAAGCCTAGTACTTATTCTATCGGGTTTCTTTTGCCGCGCCGCTATGTTACGGGGACATAAACACACCAACATCGGTTGTCAAGCGATGGTACACACACACACACACACACACACACACACACACACACACACACACACACACACACACGCATACGACGGGCTTCTTTCAGTTTCCGTCTCCCAAATCCACTCACAAGGCTTTGGTTTGCCCGAGGCTATAGTAGAAGACACTTGCCCAAGGTGCCAAGCAGTGGGACTGAATCCGGAACCATGTGGTTGGGAAGCAAGCTACTTACCACAGAGCCACGCCTGCACCTGCCACAGAGCCACGCCTGCGCCTTACCACAGAGCCGCTCCTGCGCCTTATAAGCATTATTTTTATTTATTACCGTTATTGCTGTTATCGTCTCGGTCAAGCGTAGTCAAAATGTCTGACGTCTGGAATGTTGTCAGATGCTCTCTCCACAGCGCCCTCTAACAGTCGGGCAAATATCCCAAAGTAATTTCGACGTTAGCTTTCTATAAAGAATAGTGGCAGTGGCGACGGTGGTGAACAGCGATGACATTCTCGGCGAACTTTCGACATTGACGAGAATTAACTGGATGGTCCGTTCAGGAGGGGAGGGTTTATAGCTTTCTGAAATCTTTGGCCTGGCAGTGCTATCGGGAAGCATACTTTTCGAGACAAATTCTACAGGCACAGAATTGCTACCAACCACGCTTCTCCAAAGCGGCGAAACAATTCTGCAGGTTTTCTTTCAGTGACCAAGCATTGCTGACTGGAAGACTTATGTTCAATAACTTATATTATCGAATCCATATTATTTTGGTTTGGCTCAGGTTCTGTGTTATCCCTGGTAGGGATTATGTGGATAGCGGGTGACTACCTGTAACCTTAGGTACCCACAAGTTTCCAGCAGTCTTTCAAGTGCTTAGAACCCTCCTGATAATCCTTGCTGTTCCTAAGAGACAAACTTCCTGTAGGAGCTCTACTGGGCATTCTCTTTCAATCTCCTTCAACCACTTAATTTATCGACTCCGAAATTGATGAGAAGCAAAGTCGAACCCGCCGGAATTTGAACTCAGAACGGAGCGGCAGACGAAATACCACCAGGCATTTTGCCCGGCGAGTTAGCGATTCTGCCAGCTTGCTGCCTTCATATCAGTGATGATGATGATGATGATGATGATGATGATGATGATGATGATGATGATGATGATGATGATGATGATGATGATGATGATGATGATGATGATGATGATGATGATGATGATGATGATGATGATGATGATGATGATGATGATGATGATGATGATGATGATGATGTTGATAATAATAATAGTAATCCTTATTATTTCAATTTTTTTCCACAAGGGCAGCTTGGAGGATGTTGGGGTGAGTCGAATTTGACCTCAGATAAGTACCAGTTGAGTATAGTAGTAGTAGTAATAGTAGTAGTAGTAGTAGTAGTAGTAGTAGTAAGGAGGCGAGCAGGTAGCAGACTTTATTGCGGATATCGGCCAGAAAGCTTTTTTATATTCTGAGTTCAAATTCACCTCCGGGAATGATTGTTGCCTTTCATCATTTTAATGCTGATAAAAATAAGTACCACTGAGGCATAGGGGTTAGTTTAATTAACTATGCTCTCCATCATTATGCGTAGCTTGTGTGCCACTTAGCAGCCCTTAATTAAGCCACGAGAACACGTGTTGCCAGTTTTCTACGAACCAAGAAAATACAAAATTCTCATCAATCATATGAAAATACATCACATGCATATGCACACACATACACACACACATATACACATACACATGCACAAATTGCATAGGGTCGAATTTAAGTGTAATAATCTAGGTTGCTGATACATTAGGGTTCACTCGTTCCTGGTTCCCTCCTCACTTCACAACAAACATTCCTACACACACACACACACACACACACACACACACACACACACACACACACACACACACACACACACACACACACACACACACACACACAGAGTTTAAAACGCTGACAGCTACGCTCTACATATGTTTTAAACATCAATATATGGAACGCTACTATAAAAATAATCAACAACACGAAAGATAAATTTAACCTTTGCTGAAAATATCCTTCCTGTAGCATCTTGCGAGCATTTGCCGTCAACACAATTTATTATTATTATTATCATCATCATCATCATCATCATCATCATCATCATCATCATTTATTATTATTATTATTATTATTATTATTATTATTATTATTATTATTATTATTATTATTCAGTAGTTTTATTTTTATAACGTGCTTTCACTTCACTACCGAGCGCAGCTCTGTGCGCCTTG
>NC_068989.1:7633520-7634343 GCF_001194135.2 Octopus bimaculoides
TCATCATCATTGTCATCATCATCATCATCATCATCGACATTCAGGTGGCAAGCTGCCAGAATCGTTAGCACACTGGACGAAATGCTTAGCGGTATTTCGCCTGTCGCTCCTTTCTGAGTTCAAATTCCGCCGGGGTCGACTTTGCCTTTCATCCTTTCGGGGTCGATAAGTTAAGTAGCAGTGAAACGCTGGGGTCGATGTAGTCGACTATTCTCCCCCCTGCCCCATCAACCAAATTTCAGGCCTTGTGTTTATAGTAGAAAAATATCATTACTACATTCCGACTTTATATTCTGATTTCAAATTACTACTGAGACGATGAGCGAACCACATTCCGCAACGTTTCAGACCTTGTGCCTATAACAGAAAAGATTACTTGTAGGTCACAGAGACTGCTGTTCTCAGTGTACTCTCGGCTGCAGCTCTGGAAATGTGAGAAGTGATTGCTTTAACCTTAATCTCAGATGACAACGATCAGGGATTTCCCTGTCTCAACCATAGCCAGGAGCACTACGTGACCGCAGTTGTCATGTGACGATAAGAAGATGGACTATATCAGAAATCAATAATTCTTTAAACATGTTTTTATTGTTTACGTTTTTCCTTAACTGTCTTTGTTGTAAAACGCAGGCTCGCTTTGTAACTGGCGGTGTTTGTGATGCTGTGATCCTGAGTGAGATTTTGTCTATTGAACAGACTTTCATTTGCAATCAATTGGCGGAATGTGGCACAATGAAACAAGCATAAAAGCAGGCATTAAGGATTTAGAAAGTCGTGACTACACCTCATTTCAGTTGTTCGACTTATGCGTATCATGAAAATA
>NC_068989.1:7634587-7640094 GCF_001194135.2 Octopus bimaculoides
AGTCGTGACTACACCTCATTTCAGTTGTTCGACTTATGCGTATCATGAAAATATATGGCCTTTTACTTTTCGTCTTTGTTTCTTTTTAATTCCCATGTCAACCTTAATAGTGCAAATAATCTATAACAGATAGTGACTTCATCGAACGAGTCTAGTCTCCATATCGACCCGTTGCTTCCCAGCTACCATGCATTTACCTAATAAAAAGCTATAATGCGTTCGCATTGTTATAGTAGTGATGGTTGCAGCAGTCGATTTTCTGATCAGACCAAGGAAGCTATGTTTCCATTGTTTTGTTTTTTTTCAAATTATTGATGTTATCTGTCGACCGCAACTCTTTACAGATGCGTCACTGTTTTGCAGTGACGGAGGATGAGGTTTGCACTCAGAGCCAGACAGAAACTGGAACGTATCGGTGCGATGCTCCAATAATTTCACCAACTCACAGCTTTGAACTGGCAATGGTTTTCTTTTTATCGACCACGAAAAGATGAAAAACATAATTCACCGCTTTGTAATTTAAAATTCGAACAATGAGAATCGGTGCAAACACACCGAGAGGTATTCCACCGGGTTGATCCAGGGGACGTTGAAGAAAAATGGGGCGATAATGAGGTGAATGAAGAGACTGGATAACGAGAGTCTTAAAAAAGAAAAGAAACGAAGGACAACCATGAACGAGATGGTGGGTTAAACTCGATAAATATTAGGGAAATGGCGAATAAGGTACTAAGAAGAAACACATAGAGCGTCTCTGTCAAGCTGTGCGAGGGACAAGGCTGGTTTGATTGATTGATATTATAAAGATATTATTAAATTCAAATTACGATAAACGTAAACAAACAAACGAAGTTTGCTTTAGAAGCGTTGAGATGTCTTAGAAAGTTAAAGAAGTGATTTTAAATTCTCAAACGTAGGATAATGTTAATAATATAGCCTGAACAGGATAAACTACCCCTATCTTGCAGAAAAAAGTGTTGGCGGCCGGCTATGAGACTTGAACTCACACCTCCGTGATTACGGGTCGCGGTGCTCTAAACCATTATAGTTTTAGAAGAGGACGTTAGGCAACACCTGTAACAAGGGAGCAAATCATGGTTCCTTCAGTTCAGCGGTTTCTTTCTGTCAATCCGCCGACTCACTACTGCGCATTATTCATAAAACAAAATGGTGGACACACTTCTTAAAGCCCCCCCCACACACACACACACGCACATACAAAATAGCTTTTATTTCTTGCACGTCTATGCTGAGTATTGTAACAATCGAACAGATTAGACCGCAGATAAAGAAAAGATAACATCGGATTATGTTGATTAATTTATACAAAAGGAAGTACGTAGAAACAGTTGCTAGCTAGTGGCGCCATAGCTATGGGAGGAAAAGATTCTAGCAATTGAAAACAAAACAAAACAGATGAGCTAAGTGTATAGGAAATGTCCTGCGATGAGACTGGACAGGCCTTGAGGTGGAATATGTCGATATTGAGGAGTTTTCTCATTTTCTCAGGCGTAAATAAAATCTACGTCAGAGAACACTCGACAATTTTTTCATCACCAATAACAATAATAATAATGATGGGTTCAAATTTTTCCACAAGGGCAGCAGTTTTTTGTGGGAGGGGATGAGGCGATTACATCGAACCAAGTGTTCAAGTGATTCTTATTTTATCGACCCCGAAAGGATGAAAAGCAAAGTCGACCTCAATAATAATAATGATAATAATTCTTTTTACTCTAGGTACAAGGCCTGAAATTTTGGTGGGAGAGATTACAGCGATCACATCGATCCCAGTACTCAACTGGTACTTAACGTATCGACCCCGAAAGGATGAAAGGCAAAGCCGACCTCGGTGGAATTTGAACTCAGATTGTAAAAGTGGACGAAATGCCGCTATGCGTTTTGCTCGGCGTGCTAACATCTATAAAACTTCTGACACCCAGAAAAGCAGACTCTGTAGAAAGAGTGTGGAAAATGTGAGCCACTAGGTAAGTGGATGTGAGAGCCTTGCACAAAAGAGAAAAAAAATACAAGCGCCGCCACGATAAAGTGTGTGTGTGTATCTTCATTGGCTCTTATGCCGCAAATACCAACATGAAGTAACAGAGAACTGGTATGAGCATGTAAAGTTATGCAGTAACGATACTCTGGGGCCTCTGAAGTAACGTTATTCGACAGGGCTCTCAGTTTGGAGGTAGCTGAAGTGCGTAGCTTAGTGGTTAGGGTGTTGGACTCATGATCATAAGATTGTGGTTTTGATTCCTGGACCAGGTGACGCGTTGTGTTCTTGAGCAAAGCACTTGATTTCACGTTACTGCAGTCCGGCCAAAATGAGTAACCCTGTGACGGACCGGCGTCCGTACAGGTGGGGAATATATAAGCCATGGAAACCGGGAAACCGACCCTTATGATTTGACATGGCTCGTGAAGGAAACTTGTTTTTAAAACTAGCTTGGAGGCCTCTCCAAGTCGAGCAGCTCCGCATTGAGAAATCACATTTTCAGTACTAAGATGTGATTAAAATATCACAGGAAAGTATCGCAAGACGGATTCTTCAAACCAAATCAAACGGCAGAAGACCTAGGGAGTAGACCAAATATGAGCTGGTTGGATAATGTCCATAGATCCAGTTGATCACGTTTAGGGAGTCAACCAGAAAGCGTCATTGTAGTTGCTTTTGGTAGGACCCTACGAAGGCGAGTGATACATCTTTACTTCGAAAATAATGAACTGCACAGAGTACGAAACATGATTTTAAAAAATTGGGAAGGAATATTATAGACGCATTAGGTTAAAGAAGAATATTATAGACGCATTAGGTTAAAACAGCTAAATGCCAAAAATAAGGTAATAGGTATGAAAATATAGTTGCACCAGTAATGAGTTATAATTTCAACATTCCCAGCTTGAAGCTAAGCAAATTAGCAAGACTAGACAGGGTAAGAAGAAAAATAATAACTACACTTATAAAACATCACCCAAAGCCGACATAGAAAGATTATATTAACCGCGAATACAGGGAGGTATGGACCTTCTGCAAGTAGAATATTATTATAAAATATCTATTGTGGAAGCTATAACAGATGAACAAAATAAAAATAAACTTGCTTCGTGAGGGAGCCAACAAATATAAAGTTATTGGCTTAAGTAGCAAATTACGAAAAGAAACTAAAAACTAAATTAAAAATCGGACGACGAAATCTCATGCTAAGATATTGGCAAGAGAAGAAGTACCTGTATGGGATATCAAGGCAAGGCAAAGCGGAAACAGATAGAGAAAAAATAAACAAGAGAATTTGAGAAGTCTGGGACTGAAAATTAAAACCGAAAGATTTTGTTTTGATCTCACCACAAGACCAGAAACTTCCCACCAGATACTTCCAAAAACTTATAAGGAAGCAGAATAAACAATGTTGGTGTAGAATGAGTAGAGGCTGTGATGAAATGATCACAATATTTCAATCTACACATGTCTTAGTGAAAACAGAGTGTATATATTAAGTAGACGTGACAGAATTGGAGATTTTTATAAAGGGAATAATATAACAGTGGCCTTTCATTTTTTACTTGTTTCATGCATTTGACTGAGGCCGTGCTGGAGCACTACCTTAAAGGGTTTAGTCGAACAAATCAACCTCAGTACTAAATATTTTAAGTCAGGTACTTATTCCATTGGTGTCTTTTACCGAACCGCTAGGTTACGGAAACGTAAGTAAAACGACACCAGTTTAACACCAGTTGTCAAGCGATGGTAGGAGTCAAACATAGATACAAACACAAAGACACACACATACCTATGCACACAAACACACACACACACACACACACACACAAACAAATACACACATATACACACACACAAACAAATACACACATATACACACATAACTGTAGAACTTCTTTCAATTGCTCTCTATCAAATCAACTTACAAGGTATAGACCGGTCCACGGACTATAGTAAAAGACAGTGTCACAAGGTGCCGCGCAGTGTCACTGGACCCAAGATCACATGCTTTGAAAGTAAACTGCTTAACCACACTGCCATACCTGCGCCTAGAGGGGACAGTCATACAAAAGAGGTACGACACCCCTACATTTTACATAGTAAAAATGTTCCTGCTATGACCAAGAAAGAAAATCTCTCCGACATAATTGTCAAAGACTAACAGATAAAGAAACAGTTTGTAATCAACATTGTCACTTGGACTAAGGCGGCGAGCTAGCAGAAATGTTGTCCTTTCTATTCCATTTTGTCTTTTTGCAGTATGTAATCCTATCTGCGCATGCGTTTACGTCTGTACTTGTGTGTGTGTATGTCTATGTGTTTGGAATATGTATGTATGTATGCTAGATGTACGTATATGGGTTTGTATATCTCCATCATCAAATATAACAATTCATAAATTTTATACGAAATGCTAAAAACTACAGGGTCCTTAATCGAGTAGATTAAAAACTTGTAGCAAAATAAACCCAACCGCAAAATACAGCTGACTTGGAGTACTGTCAAAAGAATCTGTGATTAATTATTTAGCACTGCAACAGACTAATTATTGGGATTTAAGACTCTCTTGTCATGAATTACTGGATAAAGATGTTTTCACTCTCGGAATATAAAGTAAACATCCAGTGAGAAAACTCTCAACATCCTCAAATAACCGAATTATGACGTCAAAGAAATGAACTGTAACCGATGAGAATTCGAAACCGAATCGGAGCCACAACTCGTGGGAAAACTACACCGCTAACTGCATGGCACTTGCCAAAATAGAAGATACGATAACGAATTTTCGTCTATATGCTGCTTATAAACCAAGCATACCATATTTATAGGCATGTGTAAGTAGACGGAGCATTAGGAAGTGTGTATACTGCTGAGTGAATAAATTATAATATATAATGACGTAAGTGAATATCATTATAATATTTCATGAAGCAGCTGAAAGAAAGATACTTTATCTAACATTACAACAATAATAAATAAATAAAAATATAGAGATAGTAACTAAAGTTTGTGCAAATTATAGTTACAACCAGCAATCGTGAAAATTCCTAGGTTATTTTGAAAAGTCTAAGATTGTTGGGAATTTGTGAAGTAACTTGAAATGGTGTTAAATATAAGTAATACCGAAGTCGCATGCGTCGGAGAGAACACAGTTAAAGACTACCTCTTACCTTTTCCTTATATCTTTTCCTTGGCTCAATCGTTCGACTGCGCCCATGCTGGGGCAACATTTTGGGGAGTTTAGTCAAACAAATCGAACCCATTATTTATTAATTCGTCTTAAACACGGGCGTTTATTCCATCCTTCACTTTTGTAGAAGCTGCAGAGTTACAGGGACGTAAACAATTCAACACCGGTTCTCAGACGATGGGAGGAGGAGGATATGCATAAACACAAACACAAAGAAATCCACATACCCACACGACTAGCTTCCCCATAGTTTCCGTCTACTTTATTCAATCACAAGGCATTGGTCGGCCCGGCACCAAGCCATTTTTGCAC
>NC_068989.1:7640104-7640997 GCF_001194135.2 Octopus bimaculoides
TCTATCTATCTATCTATCTATCTATCTATCTATCTATCTATCTATCTATCTATCTATCTATCTATCTATAGATAATCAACATTCCATATAATAAACAATGGTAAAAGAATATTTATGACTAAAACCAAAAGTCCGAAAAGAAACCGCAAATAATATTACCGCTACCACAAAAATAACAACTTCCGCTTTAAGAGCACGTGTGTTTGAAAAGGTTTAATGAAAGCGTTCATACACTAGAAAAAAACTTCTTCCCCAAAAAGGTTAGTAACATCCTCATAACAGATTTCATAACATTTAAGAATAAAGAGAGGTTCCCTTCTGGTAAATAACGCAGTATTCCGTGTTCTAACACAACATCCATTTTGAAGTGGGGATAAATAATACCTTTTGGTATTAGTACTGCTTCTGTTGCTAATAATTAGTACATATATTAATATATATAATAGCAAACTTGGCACCCAACTGGAATTGAAGCTGCAGTTCCTCAGTGAACGAAGTACAGTATCTGCTTCACTGGCATGTGAAATCCCATCCCAAATATGTACACACACACACACACACACACACACACACACACAATTACACACGCGCAAAAACACACACACACACAAACACACACATACACCACACACAAACAAACACAAACACACAAACAAACACAAACACACAAACAAACACACACAAAGACACACACAAACTCATACACACAAACACACACACACATAGACACAAACACACACACAAACACATACACACACAGAAACAAACACACATACACACACACGGAAACACACACACACACACACAAACACAGACACGCACAAAGATACACTCACAAACACACAGAGACACGTACACAAACAAACGCGCGCGCGCGCAAACACACACACACA
>NC_068989.1:7642262-7648025 GCF_001194135.2 Octopus bimaculoides
TGTGTGTGTGTGTGTGTGTGTGTGTGCGTGCGTGTGTGTGTGTGTATTTCCATAATATAACATGAACGCGCAGATTAATTTTGTTTTCAATATTTTTACTTTTTGAATATCATTTTATTTTATTTTAAGGTAATAAATATGGTTTTTGGAAATTAGTATTAGTTTCATCATTTTGCATTAGCGCCAAGAAAGCCGATAAAAGTTAAACTATAATTATTGTATATTTGCCATATTTCCTGATAATATCCATGATGGCAAAAATACTCTTCGAAAGTTCACCATTATATGACGAATAACACTCTTGTACACAGAATAAAACTTATAACCAGAAAAAACTGATTCTAGCAGTAAAAAAAAAAAAAAAAGAACAAACAAATTCTCCGTAAAGTCCAACAGAGAAAAAAACGCATAAAAAAAGACATTAGAACTTATCCATATGACCAGAACATATTTCTATCGAAGAATTTACGACACATTGCGGACAGAAGATTCTTAAAAGAATGGAATTCTTCAGAGACCTATGTATGGAATTCTTCCCAAATATTTATCTTCCGGAATGGATAAAAAGTTTTCCATTCTTCACAAACCCATAAAGTATGTGTCTCTGATCGACAAGAAATATTAGAAGTGGTGGAAAATTGATGCAGATATTTTTTTTACGAGTAAGCAGGGAAGATGACTCCTTGAAATAGATGTCACTGTTCGTTAATAAATGGAAGGTTCGTCGCTGTTCGTTAATAAATAGAAGGTTCGTTTCCAAACCAGCTATTTTATACAGCAACAGCTTATAGAGTCCACACAGAGATTGAACAAAATTCATAATGATTCTATTACTTGTGCCACGACAATTAAAGTGTATTTTATATCGAGATTTAATTGAAGTGGGAAACTTGTAAAAGCCAGGACTCTTTACAATAAACGATAGAAATCTGGAGCTGTTTCTCGTTTGTTGATAAAGTTTGTTGAGAGTCTGATTCAAAGAAAAATATTTACCACATGATTATATCATAAGCTTTAATCATTTCGTTTTGGTTATGAGTAAGCATAAGTTTTAATTAAAAAGAAAAACATCCAATTAATACAATAAATTAACCTCGTGGTCATCGGTGGCGATTTTTTCTTCCTCCGTTTTTCCCTTCTTTGGACTTCCTTTGTTTCCGACGAAGAGCTCCGCTCGAAACGTCATACTCTCTCTTTTTCCTTTCCCGAGCGTTTAGTAACACAATCTGTATCACGTCCTCACGTTGGTGTTTTTTGTTGTTGTTTTTTGTCTTTTTCCTTTTTTTTGAACTTATATATATATATATATATATATATATATATATATATTCATTGACAAACATTGGTCGGCTTGTGGACCCTACATACTTACCCTAGGTGGTGTGTATTTTTACATGTTAAAAATGAGGACACGTGTTGGATGTATGTGTGTAATATTTCCATCTGGGAGTCGTGTATTCTCAAGAAATCGCCAAACAATTCGCTGCAATCATCAAATTATACATGAAAGAAAAAGCTATTCGTTAATTTCTAAACACAGTTTTTTAAATTAACTCATTCTTTGCATATCCCTAGTCGCAGATTATTTTAGCGACCTATTTCCTCACATATTCCTTAATCCATTTCCGTCTTTTATTCCGATTTTTTTCCATGCTTCTTCCGTTTTTTATTCTTTCGTGACTTTCAACTTTAGTTCCATTACCTCTTTCTATTTCCTTTCCCTTTTCTCCCGTTTCCTTCTTTTCTATTCTATTCAATTTTAGAATTCTTTGCGATACCGATTCATAAAATAATGTTGTGCGTAGCCACCACTGGCTATCACGCACATTCACACGTGTTTGTAGTTTTTTCTTTCTTTCTTTCGTCGTTGCTTGATTCCGGACTCTAGTCTTCTGTATCTATGTCGACCGACAGAAGCCAGTAGACCGTACATCCGTCAATAACTTTTCCGTTTTCAGCCTTTGTCACCATATACATACATATATACATACATATATGCATACACACATATATATATATATATATACATATATACAAACATGCATATACATACATATGTGTGTATGTGTGTATGTATGTATGTAAAGTTTTTGCCTGTGAAATTCATGTCCCTTCCAAAATGTAGACTTTTATAGCATTAAATTTTTGACCCGAGCAAAACCATTTTACACTATTTACCCGTTGCCCTCACCCGATAGTCATGAAGTCTAAGCATTGTCGGTGAGAAGTAAACTGAAGACGTCTTTGTGGCGGCCACGTTGATGTTTTCTAACAGTATTGAGCCATACTACAAACATTACAGAATCAGCTAAAAATTGTTAGCAGAAAAAAAAAAAAAAAAAAAAAAAAAAAAAACCGATCGCTTATGCGATCCCCGAGAACCTTGGTCTCTTACTAAAATGTTTCGCTTGATACAAGGAAATTCCTAGTTTGTAAAAAAGACATTTAATGAAAGAAAGAACAAAACCCAAGCCGTGTAAGTTTTAAGTACAGAGCAGTTGTGACTGTGTGGCCTTAATTTCTCTCAGCCTATTGGCCTTAATTTCTCTAGCTATGTGTATTGACATATCCCAGAGTATGGTTGCTTTCTCATTTTCTGTGACCTTTTCTAGCGTGTGCCTATACCATCTTTCTTCTGTTGTTATTCCATAGTGTTGGCATAGCTTCCAGTGTATATAGGTCCCAACTCTGTCGTGTCTGTGAATATCATTATTATTATTATCATTTTATGTTTGACTTTTGCTTTGCATTTGTACAAGTTGGATCCAAGTCTCACCCAGAGACCTCAAGAGACAACAAGTTAGAAGTTCATGTAGGTGTTATGCCTTGGGTACCATATATTTGGATTTGTACATAGTGTTGTTCTAGAGAATGTTTAAGAAACCATAAGAAAATTATGTGTTTGTTTTAAAATTTGAGATCACATAGACAGTATTTTACGTAGGATATGGGCAGTTCCCATGAGCACTATCTTTTGAACTTCAGCCATTTTAGGGTTTCCTGGTATCTGAGCTAGGTAGTAATTATTATTATTATTATTATTATTATTATTATTATTATTATTATTATTATTATTATTATTATTATTATTATGTTTGTTATTGTTACTTTATTAAGTTTTGACATGAACACCTTCTACAGAGTTTCCTGCTAAGACAGGCTTATCAATGGACGAAAATGTTTTTCTTTCAGTTTGAAATATTAGCAAAAATCTTTCGATTAATGAAAGCTACACCCCAGTCCCGGGTGGAAGAATAGTTCGTCTTTGACATTCTCTGTAATTGTGTGTATTTTGGCAAGAGGCCATTGGCATTGTTCATGCTTCCGTATGGCAACATCAGTGGTAGCAGGAGGAGGTACTCCTTTACAATCGTAGTAACAGTCTGTGTAGAGAAAGAGAAAAGTTTAAACGCCCCTACACAAAAATATTTTCAGAAACAATAACAAATTAACAAACAGACATTATGACAATGAAGCAAACAGAAAGCAGTTAGAATTACACATAGAAAAATAAAGAAAGAGATGATGTTGAAAATGAAATGGTAATTTCAATTATAAAAACAGTAGCATAAGTACTACAACTTCTATCGCTAACAACCATTACAAAAGAGTATTGTCTTGCTTACGTTGCGGTTCATAGAATTACTTGATATTGACTAGCAACAGGAAAAGGAAACGGATTGCGGGTGTCGTTAAGAAGCTCGTTTTGCAACCACATGGTTTTGGTTTCAGTCCGTCTGCGCCGTACTGCTGGCAATTATCTTCTGCTATAGCCTCGACCCTACCGATACCATGTGAGTGAATCTGGTAGACGGGAACTCTGTGGAAGCTCGTCGTGTATGCATACACACACACGCACTCACGCTTATATAATACACACACACATGTGTAGATAAAGATACATATGGCCGGCGTATGGGGTTACTCTAGGTTTCACGTGTATGTCTATCTTTATATATATACTCCACTGCTCTATAACTTAGAGTGTGCTTCTACCGCCCCTTTGTCCGATGCTCTCATGATTCTGCTTTCCATCACACCAAACAATAATTGCTTCTGTAGTGGTCTACATAGCTAAATAGTTGAATGATCTCCCTTTCAAGAAAGATTATAGAGTAACCTCTCTTTTCTAAGTTTCTCGAAGTATCTGTGTCATGAGACGTGATTCTTATTTATTCAAGAAGCTTAGCGTTTCTCTTGGAAATTTCTAGAATGTCTAGCGTTCCATTAATAAAAATAGTTTGCTAACCCTGCTCTTCGCTTCTTAATCGATTAGACTTAGAGTCAATCACGTCATTGTTATGTCCGTGTATTTCTCTACACCACATGAATGAAAACCACCACTTAGCTGTTATTTCTACATTTTCTATCTCTGAACTTACTTGCATAGATTACTTCATTCAACTAGATTCTACATTTTGATTCTATGCATCATCATCGACCAGTAAATAAAATATATTTTTATGTAGTAAATATACAGGCCTTGAATTTATATTTCATCTCTTTATGAACTATTATAATAACATAAACGCAGCCGCATCAACTCCTGGTACTGAATATATATTTCCACTAGATAAATTGGTGACCTCTAAGAAAAATTACTACATTTCTAACACGGACACAAGGGCTGAAAATTGGGAGAGAAGAATAGACGATTATATCGACCCCAGAACTTGAATGATTCATTATTTTTCGATATATACACATCGACTTTTGAACGACAAAAGGTAAAGTTGATCTTGCCAGAAATTAGCATGGAACATAATGAGATATAACTAAATACAGGAAACGATCTCGTTTAGTGTTCTACTGATTTTCCCACCGTTCTTGTGCCAATTTAAAATCTAAAAAATACATTACAACTCTTAACATATCATCAAAACAAAATTGAAAATTACAAGTTAATGAATTCGATATTTCCGCCATAATATCGGCAGTTTCCCCCCAAACGGGAGAATTTTCTCTTCAAACAGTCATTATCCAAATAAAACTGCGGGAAGAGGTCACGGTTTTATAAGTATATGGAAATTTTATAACTATATGGAAAAATCATCAAAAGAAATATGGTTGAAATATTTTTCATTTCAGACACTGGAAGAACACAAGTACTAAAATAAATAAAGAACTAAATCTGTATTAGGTACCATATGTTATCTCCCGCTTTCATCTAACTCTTCTTTCAAAGAAACTATTTAAAGCATATCACGTGAATAACTTCTATATTTTCCAACCATAATGTTGACTAAATATTATATCGTTGTTGAAGTAATATTGGCACTTACCGTGGAATAGGATGGTAACAATTCCTGGCACTGCAATCATGCAGGCTCATACGCAGGTACCCAGACACAATCAGGCAAACAGATACAAGTGCACATTTACACATATTCGCATGCATGTGGTCATAACTACTTTGTACGTAGGCAAGCTGATGCTTAAATACATGCATTCAGACATCTGCATACGCAAAAGCACGTATACATACATGCATGTACACGCTGGTGCGATTATCTATAGACACACACACACACACACACACACACACACACACGCACACATTCGTCTTCATACATGCATGGATATCAACGCATATGAACATATGCACACTTCCTGACTCAAATTTGCATATATAAATACAGGCACATGTATACATTCATGCATATATGCTTACATACAAACATACACACATACATACATGCATGCATGCATACATACGTACATACATACATACATACATACATACATACATACATACATACACAC
>NC_068989.1:7648318-7649482 GCF_001194135.2 Octopus bimaculoides
GGTGAGGACAAACACAGACACAAAGACACACGCATCATAAATATATGCATACAGACACACACACACACACACACACACACACACACACACACACACACTCTCTCTCTCTCTCTCTCTCTCTCTCTCTCTTTCTCACACACACACACGTATATACGACGAGCTTCTTTCAGTTTCTGTCTACCAAATAAACTCACAAGGCTTTGGTCGGTTCGAGGCTATAGTAGAAAACACTTGACCCAGGTGTCACGCAGTGGAACTGAACCCAGAACCATGTGGTTGAGAAGAATGCTTTTTACCACACAGTCACGCCTTATATATATATATATAGATGCTTACACGAACGCCGTATGCCTGCGCTTCATCCAATTTCCTAACTTCGGAGCACCGGGAAGAGATCGCATCGCATTCGACACCGCTCTCTTGCTCGATACCGTTTTTCTTCTCGTTCGCCTGTTGCTTGTCTTCCATTCGTTCGTTACCTCGCTCGCTTCCGTACATATGCATACATATGTACCTAAACTTTTTCTCAGATATGAAACATTTGCAGTTACTTCGAGGCTGTTGACTCGCTTGATCATTATCTGTGTACGTGTGTGAACGGGTGTGTGTCATACGCTTACATCCAGAAATATATACATACCATGTCTTTCTAGTTATCTACAAGCATTCACATTCATACGGTACAGACACATGAGATCAAATCAATGGTTATCTTCGCTTTCAGAAATTGCACATTCCACATCTACAAGTACACGCTAATGACCGCTTGCGAGAGCTGCTTCAAACTTACTCATAAATATATAATATTTCTGAACACGCACACATACCCGCGCGCGCGTGTGCATTCGGAGTCCATCGACCAGCGTCCTTTAGACATCCTTTTACTTGTTTCAGTCATTTGACTGCGGCCGTGCTGGAGCACTGCCATTTAGTCGAACAAATCGATCCCAGGACTTATCCTCTGTAAGCCTGGTACTTATTCTATCGGTGTCTTTTGCCGAAACGCTAGGTTACGGGGACGTAAACACACCAACATCGGTTGTCAAGCGATGTTTTTTTTTGGGGGGGGGCAAACAAAGACGCACAAATATATACGCGCGCACACACACACATATATATATACATACATATATATGCATGCATATATATATATATATATATATA
>NC_068989.1:7652068-7652775 GCF_001194135.2 Octopus bimaculoides
TATATATATATATATATATATATATATGTATGTATGTATGTATATATACTCATACACATTGGCATATCAGAGATGGGTACTCTACCATGGGCTTAATGGTGGCGACTGAAATAAACTAAAGTACTACAGAACAAATATGGAATAGACATATTGATAGCAGCATATAATCTCATACATCTGCAATTTCATACATATTCACGCACATCCACACATAAACATACACACACATACATAATATTTCACTGCAGTGTGTGTATGCGTGTGTTTGTGAGACTACATGCGCCTGAGTGCGCGCGTGCGTAGTTGAAGAGATAGTGAACGAAGAAGAAAAAAAACAAAAGAAAAGGAGAAAAAAAGTAGCAACAAAGATTAAGTCAATAAAACTCGCTGGCCCAGTTTGATTCACTTGTTTGAGAATTGTATTTACCAAGTCTGTAGAATTAATCTCAAGGTTGCCTTTGTGGCTTCTACTACATATGTCATACTATACGTACATACATACATACATACATACAAACATGTATCCATCCATCCATACTTACAAACATACATACACAAACACATATAGATACATATACACCAATGCATACAAGCACATATACATCCATACGTAATACAAATATACATATATACATACATGCAAGTAGATGTAAATACAACATACACACATGCGTCATAAATATATGTGCGTGTGTGTGTGTATATAT
>NC_068989.1:7654202-7656538 GCF_001194135.2 Octopus bimaculoides
TATATATATATATATATACATATATATATATATATATGTACATATAGATGTATGTATTCTATGAAATACGTATGCATATATACGCATAATATATCGTCTAGTGACAGCTTTGCGTGTGAACCGTGTCTCAATTAAACAATGTTAGCTAAGTGATAGGGGTGTGAAGTAACTAGGAAGAGTTTGACAAATGACAACCCTATATTAATTAAAGAGAGACATAAAACAAACGAATGCAACCCAACACGAAGCATAGATTCACATTTGTGAGTTCGCCTGTACTGTCTTATCAGACCCATTTGACAATAAAACATCACAACGTATAGAAATACATAGAATTAGAGAAAAAAATGTTAATTCATACAATCAAAAATACAAACACCGGAAATCTGTGCGTGCATGTATGTGTGTGTAAATATATGTATGTGTGTGTAAATATATGTATGTGTATGTGCCTGTACATGTGAGTGTGTGTGCACGCGTGTATGCACGTGAGTGAAGACATACACATGTGCGCGTGTGGTGTGTGTGTATATATATATATATATATATATATATATATATATATATATATATTCTTTTCTACTCAAGGAACAAGGCCCGAAATTTTTGGGGACGGGCTAGTCGAATAGATCGACCCCAGTACGCAATTGGTACTTAATTTATCGACCCTGAAAAGATGAAAGGCAAAGTCGACCTCGACGGAATTTGAACTCAGAACGTAAAGACACGAAATACCGCTATGCATTTCGCCCAGCGTGCTAATGTTTGTGCCAGATCGCCTTATATATATATACACTGAGTGTTTCTGTCTGATGAGACACAGCAATGTCAAAACATCGGGTGCTCCAAAGTCCCCTTACACTAATGAATCGAGTGAGATATAAACACACGTTCGTGTGAAAAGTGACGTTGTTCACCAATAACGAAACAGTAACTGTCTCATGCTCTTCTTATCGAAAGTATTGTAAACACATATTCGTTTGAAAGGAAGAGTTCTCCTCGAATATCGCAACACAGCAGTGGTTAGAATATTCATATTCAAATCTACCTGAAGATACTAAGAATAAACACGCAAGACATCGTTGGAAAGTAACGTTAGGAGATTAATTCTTAATTTCATGAAACTATTTCCCGCTTTTACTTTGGGTGTCGCGAACAATTATCGCTAGAATTTTTTCTTTATTTAATACCCCAGTCTAAGAAATATCGAATTACTTAGCTCGTTTCTGTTTAACTTCTTTACCTTTTCGTTACTCAGTTCTTTGTCGGAGAAGAACTGTGAAGCGTAAATGACCTTGGCACAAACTTTAGAAATTTTCTCTGCTAGACAAATTCTGACGGTATTTTCACTAATTACCGGAAACATTAGATAATGTATTTCTACTTACCTTTAGAAGGACGGGATGATCAAGGCATCAAGGTTGGAATGCCTTTGATCATAAATTGACTCAATCAACATTGAACTGAGGTTAAACAACAACGTCTATAGCCTCGTATTCATGCACCAGTCAAGTTTACTGTCTGATTCCCTGTCTATCTGACTGCTTGCCTGTCTGTCTGCATCCAGTCGCGTTCTGTCTTTCTGTCTTTCCCCCTCTGACTACTCCTTCTTACACTCACATTATCTTTTCTTCTTTGTTACACCTTTTTGCACTTCCGGCCTTCTATTTTCACACGATTCCTCCATCACATTGACATATTACACATATACACCCAACATAAACATACGCACACATATATTTATATGTAAGAATCTACATAAAATGTGTGTGTGTATGTATAACACACACACACACACACACACACACATACATGGTGGTTCAGTTTATTATCTCTTAGGGTAACAGTAATTAACACATCACTCCCAATCCTATTCAAACTCATTTATTATGATACTTCAAAGCCGGGTGTATAAACGTTTTACATATCGCCATCATTTCTCTTTCATTTTCTCTCTCTGTCTCTGTCTCTCTGTCTCTCTGTCTCCGTCTCTCTGTCTCTGTCTCTCTCTCTCTCTCTGTTTCTCTCACACACACACACCTGCACATATACAAACATAAACACAAACACACGCGTTAATTCCTGTATTTCTTAACACACACACGCATATATGCTGATAATTACATATACACTCGTTGATGCGCACACAATCATAAATATTTACACACAGGCGTGGCTGTGTGGTAAGAAGTTTGCTTCCCAACCGCATGGTTCCGGGTTCAATCCCGCTGCGTGGCCCCTTGGGCAAGAGTCTTATACTATAACCTCGGTCCGAACAAAACTTTGTGAGTAGATTTGGTAGATGGAAACTACTAAATTTTTATATATATATATAT
>NC_068989.1:7656658-7658389 GCF_001194135.2 Octopus bimaculoides
CACACACTCAAACACACATATGCATACACACACACACACACACACACACATACACAAACATACACACCCAATCCATACAATCCGAGAGCTATTTTACCCCCCGCAGTCAGACACTTTCGAAGTAAAACAACTTAAAACAACTTAGTCCCTATTGAAGAAAGCTTTCCCTCCGTCTATTAGGGGAGACCCCTCTATAGCCCAACCTCTCTTAAAAACGTAAGTCAAAGATTTTCTTTCCAATCCAAATATATTCTTTCCCTTGTTATTTTTTCTTCGCATAGTTTTCTTTTCTTCGCTTTTTTTATATTTTTACAATTGTCTTATATACTTATATTTATATCTTATTTTATTTCTTATGCTAACAGTGAAGTTCAACAAGTCAAAATAGACTCCGTAGAAGATTCACCGCCGAACTTAGAATTCACTCTCGTCTTATAATGTCGAAGATACACTCAAAACTTCTACTTTTCGCAAAATATTAAACAAACAAAGAATGAGAATAAATGAATAAAAAATATCAAACAAATAAATGACAGAAGAAATAAATAAATCAACAAAATACCCAGTAAAACAAATCGTTGTGTTGGGTCTGACGAAGTTGTTTTAGTTAGAAAGTTGTGTGACAGTGAATCTGAAGATATATATATGTCGCTGCTTTTGGCTTTCCATGTGAAATCCCACTTTTACTTTTCTCTGTAGCTTGCTCGTATTTCTCCACCCCACCATCATCACTGTGATCACACATTTTTATAGACTCTTAGTCGAAGGCGAGAATGGGGTACAATGAAGAATATTTACTGCAATTTTGACTTTGAAAAAGAATATGCTTTTTCAACACCTTACAAAAACTGTAACAGTTTATGCAAATGACATCTAAATGCATTCGGAACACTATTTCAGAAAATTATCTCCGTTCTCTTGGAACATACAAAAAGGCAATTGAATATGACAAAATAAGGTAAATTTGGTTCTTCAGCTCCCTAGAATTACATCTGAAAAAAAAAAAAATCCTACACATCAATATTCATCCTTAGACATCAGGAATATCAGAAATGCAACCAAATTTAAATTATCCAGTTCAAATAAAAGAAACTCGTGGAAAAATGGCACATGGCATGACATTAACGAAACCCAATCTGGGAGTAGCGAAGATGGCAAGCTGGCGTAATCGTTAGCGTCTTGGACAAGATACTTAACGGCATTTCTTCCGGCTGTTTACGCTCAGATTTGAAATTCCGACAAGGTGAACGCTGTGGTTAAAAAAATTAGTACCGTTCAAGCACTGGGAGTCGATTTAATCGACTGACCACTTCCCTGAGAATTGCTGACCATGTACCAAAATCAGAAGCATTTTTGAGTAGTACGACTGCTTCTGTACTCTGTAATTTTTGGATGGTAGGGTTCCATGCACAACTGGATAGTCAATTTCTGGGTTGTCTAAGTTTCCATGTTATATTTCTGAGTGGTTGGTAGGTTTCCTTACACCATTAGACGTAAACAAACCAACGTCGGTTGTTAAGTGGTGTGGTAGGACAAACACAAAGGCCCACACGTGTATAGATGTATATAAGGTGATACTCCAGCATGGCCGCAGTCACATGACTGAAACAAGTAAAAGAATAAAATAATACATATATATATATATATATGTCAAGCGATGTTGGGGACACACACACAGACACACAAACATATACACACACGTACATATATATATATATATATATATATATA
>NC_068989.1:7659063-7661563 GCF_001194135.2 Octopus bimaculoides
GATCTATATCCGGCCGTTACATATTCCTCATTTCTGCCCCCCCCTTTTATTCCACCCTTTTATAAATTCTTCACGGTACACATCATTCCCTGGTAACATTTGACTAGAAGGGACTACCTATGCGCTCGTTCGACCTGTTAGAAATAACAGCTAAATTTCAGGACGCTTGGGATAACATAAATAAATATGTATTATCTCAGGTCTCAGGAATCACAGGGCCAGTTACTGGGCTTCCAAGGCCTATAAGCAGGGCCGAATTAAGGCCCTAAGCACTTGAAGGATTTTGGTGTCACCATATATATGTAATTCAAAATATAAACAACAATAAACCATAAAAAAACATAAAATAAAAATTTATTTTCCAAAATGAAACCAAACCAAGAGTAAGATGGAAAATAATCCTTTCTAATATAGTCACAAGGCCTGAAAGTTGGGCGAGGGGGGGCCAGTCGATTACATCGACCCCAGTACTCAGCTGGTACTTAATTAACTAACCCCGAAGGAATGAAAAGTAAAGTCGACCTCAGTGTGATTTGAACTCAGAACGTAGGGACGTAAGAGGGAAAATGATGTTTCTTTTTGTATTCTTCCACTTTGATATATTTGGTGGAGGCACGTGGCTTAGTGGTTAGGGTGTCAGCATCATGATCGTAAGATTATGGTTTCGATTCTCGGACCGGCCGACGCGTTGTGTTCTTGAGCAAAACACTTCATTTCACGTTGCTCCAGTCCACCCAGCTGGCAAAAATGATTAACGCTGCAATGGACTGGCGTCTCGTCCAGCTGGAGAACACATACGTCATTGAAACCGGGAAACCGGGCCCATGAGCTTGGCTAGGCTTTAAAATGGCACATTTTTTTATTTTTTTAAAATTATATTTGACAAGTTTTCTATTATTTCCAATTGTAAAGTCTTTGATAAGATCCGCAATATTAATCTTACTTAGTACATCTGTTTGTATTCAAAGAAGAGATAAGGCTCCCCCCCCAATATTATTTTAACAAGTGGCCTATTTGGATTGTAAGCTATATATGTCACTTTTTTTAACACCACCACTTGATTACTTTGGGTGTCTTTAGTAGGGTCCACTCTCTTGCAAGCATTTCCAGGTTTCCGGTCAAAGGATAACATTCCCTCTCTCTCACTCTCTCTCTCTTAGCAGTTTCGGTGACCTTGGAAAAGGGGTTACGTGCAAGGTCTTTCCTCCTGACTAAAAGACTAAGAAAACAACAACAGCAACAACAAAAACAGTTAGATCTTCTGTGGTCAGTAGATATGCTAGAAATGCCAACTAAATTTCCTTAACTCACACGTAGCGATCTTAAAAATAAAGAGGCCATATTGACCAATGAGTTCTTGATTAAATGTGGTTGATTTGGGGCTTCTAAACAGCAATGAGTGAAACCCTCATCAAAACCTCCAACAAAACAACAACAACAACAACAACAACTACTACTACTACTACTACTACTACTACTACTACTACTACTACTACTACTACATGAATTTCAGTATTTGGCAGCGGAAGTTGGCATTTGAGAGGGTACTGAGTGAGAAAGGGTTTGATAAGTAGAAAAGGAATTCATAGCGAGATGAATATGTAG
Source organism: Octopus bimaculoides (assembly GCF_001194135.2). NCBI lineage: Eukaryota > Metazoa > Mollusca > Cephalopoda > Octopoda > Octopodidae > Octopus > Octopus bimaculoides. The sequence continues at coordinate 7,660,669 of NC_068989.1, forward strand.
GATCAAGGGCTGGATAGAAGGCAAGTATGCGTTGCCTCGCAGAGAACTGCATTATTTGCGCCTACCAAATGTCTACTACATCATTCTTCGTACCTTCACCATCGCCAACATCACACAACCCCATCACATTCTTAATGCTTCATTCAAACATTTGCACAGATATAATTTATTTGCTATATCCTGTATTTCTTTGTCTTAGTGTTTATAATCGTATATATATGAGTCTTATGAGTCTTTGTGAAGGCGCGTGGCTCAGTGGCTAAGGTATTCGACTCACGATCGTAAAGTCGTGAGTTCGATTCCCCGCGGAGCGTTGTGTCCTTGGGCAAGACACTTTGGTTCGGGTTGCTCCAGTTCACTCAGCTGGTAAAAATGAGTAGTACCTGTATTTCAAATGGCCGGTCTTGTCACATTCTGTGTCACGCTGAATCTCCCCGAGAACTACATTAAGGGTACACGTGTGTGTGTGGAGTGCTCAGCCGCTTGCATATTAATTTCACGAGGAGGCTGTTTTGTTGATCGGATCAACTGGAACACTCGTCGTCGTAACCGACGGAGTGCCAGCTATATGAGTCTGTATCTATCTATCTATCTATCTTATTTGTTTATTTCCCACAAGGGGCTAAACATAGAGGAGACAAACAAGGACAAAAAAGGATTAAGTTGATTACGTCGGCCCCAGTGCGTAACTGGTACTTAATTTATCGACCCCGAAAGGATGAAAGGCAAAGTCGATCTCGGCGGAAATTGAACTCAGAACGTAACGGCAGACGAAATACTGCTAAGCATTTCGCCCGGCGTGCTAACGTTTCTGCCAGCTCACTGCCTTAAATCGCATTGCTGCGATTAATTACGACGATTGTGATGATAGTAGTGGTAGTGATGGTGGCGGTGG
>NC_068989.1:7664273-7664854 GCF_001194135.2 Octopus bimaculoides
TATGTATATTAAACACACACACGCAGGCAAACACACACACACACACACATATTTATATACGTGAACCTTTGTATACGGATGTATTTAAAACTGAATGTACGTTTATTCTATATTTCCAAATACATGTGAACGCATACACACACACACACACACACACACACTCTCTCTCTCTCTCTCTCTCTCTCTCTCTCTCAGACACAATATACACCTATGCACGGTGACATGCACTCACTAGTACACACCCTCGTCTCTGCATTGTATATACAAATGAAGACTTGGTGAAAAATGTGAGATGAAAATCAACAAGAAGCAAGAATTCAACCCAAATTGGTTAGGAGATTACTAGGTCTGCTGAGATCGTAGGTGCCAGGGAATGGTAAAGAAGATAGGATGACAGAAGTATTCAATTGTTTCAACACACTAAATGACATTTTTAATGGATGTAAGAAATCAAACGGACTGGCAGTAACTATTTCTAAAACGTTACAAGCAAAAGAAAAAGCAAAAAATTGTTTATGAAGAGCGGGAGGGAATTAATTATATACATTTCTCTCTCTCTCTCTCTCTCTCTCTCTCTCTCT
>NC_068989.1:7665244-7667419 GCF_001194135.2 Octopus bimaculoides
CTAAGGTAGAGTAATATACTCATGACTATTTACACATATATGTATGTGTATGCATACATGTATTCATGCATATATATATATGTATGTGTGTATGCATACATGCATTCATGCATACACACACACACACACACACACACATGTATAAGTGTTTCATAGAGCTTGGTCAAACTGTTGTTAAACTCCTACCAAATATGCTGTGTGCTACCTTCTTTCGTTTTCTATTCATTCTCCTATCTATCTATCTATCTATCTATCTCTCTATCTATCTATCTATCTATCTATCTATTCATCAGTCTGTCTATCTATCTATCTATCTATCTATCTATCTATCTATCTATTTTGGAAAGATTTGAACTTTGAGTGCAGAGAGCATTTTGTCCGGTGATCTACCGATTTTGTCACCCATCAATAAAAGTTAGCAATTCCAGGAGGCAGACAGGCAAGACGGACAGATGATACGGAACTTCATGAAAAAGAAAATATATATATATATATATACAATACAAGAAGGCGGAATATTATTGTCGTTGTTTGGACGTAGATGGAAGTAAAGCTTTGTAGCTGAAAGGTGTTTGAGGGAGCGTGAAAATGTGTGTACATGCTTGTGTGAGAGGCGAGAGGGGGAGAGAAGGGTACAGAGTGAGAGAGGGGGATACAGAGAGAGAGAGAGAGAGAGAGAGAGAGAGAGAGAGAGAGAGAGAGAGAGAGAGAGAGAGAGAGAGAGATAGAGAGAGGAATATTTTGGGAGACGAAAGAGTCTAAAAACTCATTTAAATAGAAAACAAAACTACAAATAAGAAAAGCGAAAATAATAATCCTGTGTACCATTAACACCTTTTCAGTATTATTAGAGTGGAACTTAACAGAACCAGACATTATAGAGCGTAACACGAAGAATTTTCTAAACAAATATCGTATACTATACTATAAACCTGGCATCTAACAATCGCACATTCCAAGAAACCAAAAAACCACAAAGACAAAACAAAACCTGTTTGAAGACTATTGAGCATCAGGGAGCGTTTTAAGAAAGCGGCTTTCAAAGTTGCTTACTACCTTTGCACCTCAGTCGAAAGCCTGCTCCGTATCTTTGTTGACGAATTGCTGAGTCTCTACGTTCCGAGTTCAAATCCCGATGAGATTAACTTTGCCTTTCATCCTTTCTAGTTCGAGAAAAGGGTACCGTTACAGGGTGGGTGACGGGTATTAATTGGCAGAACTATCAAAGAAGGTAGCATTACGGAAGGTGGTATTATTGGATGACTGAGATGGTCACGGTTGGAACGTTTTGGATGCTTAATCATGAGTCAACTGCAGGAGCTAAACAATAAAAAACATACGTAAAGTGACAAGCCAACGAGGGAGTCCCTACGTGGTTGTGCAACTTGCTAGAAATGACAGTGTGCATGGGGTGTCTGAGTGGAACAGTACCTCTCACAGGAAAACACGTGGTACTTTTCGGAGTAGTCCGTCTGCTTTGGTCCTCACCCGATAGCCTGCTCTCACCTATGGTTCCCTCAATCTGTCAGCGTACAACAACGGCCACATCTCGGGTAACAGCTTCCACAAGCCGGCTAATCCATGGTGAGAGTAGCCCACGGCTTTCAAACTTTCGATTAGCAAGGTCTTGTCTACCTATCTATGTATTTGAAAACTCGACTTGGCGACTGTGCGGAAGAAACCACCAGAAATAGCATCACAATCACTCTCAAATCACGTTCCATCGTATGACAAATGGAAGGACACGTTGTACAATGCAGTCTCTGGATATATTCTTTTCTATTCTAGGCACCAGTATGCAACTGGTACTTAATTTATCGACCCCGAAGGATGAAAGACAAAGTCGACGTCGGCAGAGTTCGAACCCAGAACGTAAAGACAGACGAAATACTGCTAAGCATTTCGTCCGGCGTGCTAACGTTTCTGCCAGCTCGTCACCTTAGTCTCTGGATGTGTTGTTGGCACTCCACCGCTTACGACGACGAGGATTACAGTTGATCCGATCAACGGAACAGCCTGCTCGTGAAATTAATGTGCAAGTGGCTGAGCACTCCACAGACACATGTACCCTTAACGTAGTTCTCGGGGATATTCAGCGTGACAGTGTGACAAGGCAACCATTACCATCGCCGCTATCACCACCAACACCACCACTACCACCACCACCACCACCAA
>NC_068989.1:7667956-7669266 GCF_001194135.2 Octopus bimaculoides
GCACGCGCGCACACATACACATACACACACACATAAACGCACGCACGCGTGTACACGTACAGACGCACATAGACATACAGACATATATACGGACGCACGCGCGTACACATACATACACGTACGCACACAGACATACACACGCGCACATACGGACGCACTCACACACACACGCACATACACATACGAATGCACACGCACACACATACATACACACGCATGCACGTACGCACGCACACACACGCACGCGTGTGTGCGCGTACACACACATACGCGCGCGCGCACGCACACACGCACACGAGTACACACCGACGCGCGCGCATGCGCACACATCCCCCAAAATGTTTTCAGTCAAGGAAAGAAGAGCGATCGTAAATGAGGTGAGGAAGAAGTGGATGAAATGTAAGGAAGAGTAAAAGGAGGAGGAGGAGAAAGAGGAGGAGGAAAAGAATACGAGGAGGTGGAGGAGAGATGTGGCAGGGGTGGAGGGAGTTGTAAAAAGAATGAAAGCGTCCCTTAGGGTGGGGAAGTGTTTTAGGTAAGTCGGGGCTAGAAACTATTCAAACAAACCATTCTAACCTATTGGACTGTCAAATTAATTTGTTCGCTCCTCCCGGACCCCCACCATTCATTTCAACCCTTACCATTGTTATTTGTCGATGCAGGCGTGGTTGTGTGGTAAGAAGTTTTCTTCCCAGCCATATGGTTCAGGGTTCAGTCCCATTGCGTGCTATCTTGGTTAAATGTCTTCTACTATAGCCTAGGGTCGACCAACGACTTGTGAGTGGATTTGGTATACGGAAACTAAAAGTGTGTAGGATGGGCTACTTTTAATAGCCCATCCTACACAAACACACACACACACACAAACACGTGTATGTGTGTGCATGTGTGTATTTGTATCTGCGTTTGTTCTCTACCACCACCACCTGACAACCGGTGTTGGTGTGTTAACGTCCCCGTGACACTATTTTGGAGCCAACATTCAGTGAAAAATGGTATGATCACTAACCATTGACGTAGAGATAGTTAATGTGTTGGATGTGGCACTGAAGAAAGACCAACGACTCCTGATATATGTATATACACCTATCACCATGTTTTTCCATCTCCGATTGCATTGTTTATATATAAACATAATTAAGGGATCATAATTGCTGATCCCTTAATTATGTTTATAAATGTATAAGAACTTTTATATAAGTTCTTCACCGATAATGGTGTTTACATACCGAAGCGCTTGGTAAAAAATTATTAATTATTAATTTATTAATAGATTAATAAATTGATAATCCTTTACCCTTTTAATTATA
>NC_068989.1:7669388-7672035 GCF_001194135.2 Octopus bimaculoides
ATATATAGTTTGCAAGTGAAATTAGATCACGTGATTAGATCCGAAGCTATTTTTAGAACGCTATGAATGAGATTTGAACCAACCAGTTTTGTTGTCATTACGTCTTTACCGTAACACTCTATTGGAAAGTGTCAAGCCTTAAACCCGTAAAGATATAGATATGACTCTGCAGACATATTAATTGATAAACCACACTGTAATGATATACCAGTAATTAATATCGGGTCGTCAACCTTGTTAATTATGTAAATTAGTTGTGCCATTCTCAATTTTGTTTATATAGCAATAAATAGATTTATACTATAGGTAGTGGGGGTAAAAGTATGAGGAGAAAGTGAGCGAAGGAGGCGGCAGTTTAAAAGGAAAAGTAATTAGTCAAATGTTGGTAAATGTCATCTTGTATGGAAACATAAAGAACCTGGAGAATTATGGCGCCGATATGGATAGTATGGTAGGGGGTAGGGTGAAGGGGATCAAAGGTGGGGGTGTTCTGGAGGGGTGACTGATAGAGATTCATGGTAAATTATCTTTAATAGAATGGGAAAGAAGAAATTGTGAGAGAGGGCAAAGGGAAGAAATGCGTGTAAGGGCAATGAAACTAAAATCAGACCGTAATACAAGTAAACGGTTTTAAACCACACATACTCATACGCATATATACACATATATATATATATATAAATATATAGGCGTATGTATGTTGATCATAACAAACGAGAGGAAAGTACTCAATATGCCGTATAGAGTATTATTATGTTCATTAGGCTGATGCAATTTGCCATTACTTTAAGTTTCAAATTAACTCGATCAATCAAACGGTCTGATATTCTGTAATCAAAATATCATACGTTTTGATTGATGGTATCAAAGAGAAACGCCATGTCACGGTAAACCGTATACATACATACACACACACACACACACACACACACACACACACACACACATATATATATATATATATATATATATATATATAAGCACACTCACACACACACACGCACACACACACACACACATGCACACATACACACATGTTTATATGTATGTATACATATATACATGCATGCATACACATATCACTTAACACACGTATACATACACATAGGGTGTGTAATAATAATGGAAAATAATGGAAACATCACCTTTTATTTAACTATTTTTTTTTCTATTGGCAATATGACAAATTCAGAACTATTCTAGTCCGTATACATGTGTTTGGATGCCTTATGTATGCCTTGTACTTTATGATAAAGCTCTGTTTTTTTTTTATTTTTGTAGATATTTAAATGTGTTAAAATGCATTGTTGTTTTTGATGTTTGTTCCTTCTCAAGCCATGACTGGTTCATAAAGGCTGGTTTTCCGGTTTCATTTGGTGTATAGGTTCCCCACCTGGACAGGACGCTGGTCCGTCCCAGGTTAGCTGCTAGATACAGGAGGAAAGACCGAGAGAAAGTGGTGGCGAAGGAATCAGTAGAAGTTTGCCATTACCTTCTGCCGGAGTCGCGTGGAGCTTAGGTGTTTTGCTTATAAACATACACATCTTCCGGTCTGATATTCGAACCTGCGATCCCTCGACCTGCGAGTCCGCTGCTCTAACCACTAGACCATACCCCTCCACGTTAAAATGCGTAATTCATCTGATTTCTGAAGAATATATATGCGAATTGCTCGAAATACGAAGTAGAAAAACAGTCGACAACTGATGAAGGGTCGTTTTTTTATGTTGCTTGTCTTGTTTTCCACTTGTTTCTTTCGTTGTTCGCAAAAAAAGTTCATATTCCATGTTATCGTATTTCTTATTTTATGTTGTTTACGTTCTGTGGTGTCCTGTGCCCATATAGGCATGTGTATATACATATATATGTATGTATATATATTTATATATTATTTATACTATTATATGATTGAACGCCACACTTCCATTTCCAAGTAAGTTATATATATATATATATATATATACACACTACGCGCCTCCACACAGTTTCTATCTGCTAAATCCATTCATAAGGCATTGGTCGGTCGATGGCTATAGTATAAGACACTTGCACACAAAGCGCCACACGGTGGAACTGAACCTCAAACCTCGTGGTTGCAAAGCGAACTGGTCAACCACACACCCCTATAGTGTAATATCAAACAAGATTACCAGAAAACTATGGTTTTCATGTAAAATCGAGCCTGAATACCAAAAAAATCGACAATATTGGTTACTATATACTTTAGTTTATTTCCTAGAGGAGAAGGAGAAATGAGATATTGCGATGCATATATATATATCTTTGGTAAGAGTTTAGGGTTTACGTGATTATGCGTAAAGTGAGCCTACATCAAATGAAAATCTATCCGGATTGCGGCCTCGAAATGTCAGGTGCTGAAGTCTTGTTCTCTTCTATTTACTCGATTTGACCTCAATATTGGTTTCTTATTCTGGTATTTCTTCGTGTTGCTATAATACCGATTCTTTACATAAATACATACATACATACATACATGCCTGCAGGCATGCTTACATAGTACGTATTTTCATATATCTTTAATATGTGTATATATGTGCCAATGTCTGTGAACATATATATATATATATATATATGAATGTATGTATGTATGTATATATATATCTATCTATATATATATATATATATA
>NC_068989.1:7674622-7676360 GCF_001194135.2 Octopus bimaculoides
AGAAAGGCCATTCCTGCTTTCTTTGTCTCCTTTTTTGTCTTTTTGTTGCCTTTCTCTAACTCTGTCTCATTTTCAGCCCCCCTTTTTTTTCCTTCCTCTCACACATACATAAATGTGTGTGTGGGGTGGGTGGGGTGTATTCGTCTATTCGTTCATTTGATTATTCGTTCGCTTGTTTCAGACAATTTGACTGCGGCCATGCTGAAGCATCGCCTTTAGTCGAGCAAATCGACCCCAGGACTTATACTTTGTAAACCTAGCACTTATTCTTTCGGTCTCTTTTGCCGAACCGCTAAGTTACGGGGACGTAAGCACACCAACATCGGTTATCAAGCGATGGTGTGGGGGACAAACGCAGACACACAAATACACGCACACACACATATTTATATACGACGGGCTTCTTTCAGTTTCCATGTACCAAATCAACTCAAGGCTTTGGTCGACCCGAGGCTACAGTAGAAAACGCTTGCCCTGACATAAAAAGTTGTCATGGCGATACCTGCTCAGAAGCCTACGCAAAGTTGCAGAAAGTGTATGAAGAGGAGTGTATGAGCCGCAGAGAAGTGTACGAGTGTTTCAGACGTTTCCCAGATGGCCCCAAAAATGTCAGTATTGGCGAAAGTTCTGGGAGACCCGCAACCAGCAGAACTGAGAAAAATATCGCAGATGTGAGTGCAGCTGTGAGGGTAAATCGTCGAATCACCATCCGTGAGTTATCAAAGGATGTGCAGATTAGTTACGATTCAGTTCAGTCCATTATCTCTGAAGATTTGGATATGGGACGCGTGTCTACTAAGTTTGTGCCAAAATTGCTTTCAGCTGACCAAAAAGACACTCAGGTTTCAATTGTACAAGATCTCCTTGGTTGTGTCGAGAATGATCAACATTTTTTGAAAACTTTGCGTAGACTTCTGAGCAGGTTTCGCCAAGCTTCTGGCAAAATCTGAAGCAGATTCTCTGCTCAACTTTCTCTGTCATAGTGAATGCGACGATCACACGCTACACATTCTTTACTTTAGTCTACTTACGGGTGTATATATATATATATATATATTTATATATATATATATATGCGTAGGAGCAAGTATATTTGTGTACATATGTATGTGCATATGTAGGTATGCGTGTATATATGTGTATATAAAAGTATATATATGTACGTATATGTGTATATGTGTATGCATATCTGTGTGTGTATATATATATGTGTGTGTGTGTGTGTGTATATATATATGTGTGTATGTGTGTATATATGTGTGTATGTGTGCGTGTATGTATACGTATGTACGTGCGTGAGTGTATATATGTGTGTGTGAGTGCGTGTGTCTGTGTGTTTGTGTATGTACATGTGAGTGTGTATGTGCGTGTGTGATGAATCGCACGAGGTGTTTTTCTTTCTTGTTTTCTCATTTTATTTCTATATTTATCTATAAATTTGCTTATCGAACGACATATCCACGTGATATTATTATGATTCTAGAACAATCAAATGAGAAATATATCTATCACCAGCTATATAAAATCAGAGGTCTTCGACCTGTAACCAGTTTGATAAGTGCCAATGTACAAAACTCTTCGATCTTGAGTCACTCTGTTACTTCTGTTAAATATTATCATAAATATACTTATACTCATGTTTCGAGTTCTATTTTCCCTGTTTGCACCAACATGCCTGCATGCATGTATACATATATATATATATATATATATATATATATATATATATATATATATA
>NC_068989.1:7677144-7679923 GCF_001194135.2 Octopus bimaculoides
TATATATATATATATATATATATATATATATATATATATATTCTATAAATGTATATGTGTGTATACACATGTCTATGTATAATTACATGTATACATGTTTACAAATATATATATGTATTTACACGTATATACAAACACATATGCATACATATATATATATATATATATAGATACACATATATACGTGTATATATGTGTATGTGTGTGCGCATGCTCGTGTGTATCTGCGTGTGTTTATATCTTCCTCCTTATTCAATACACTTGGGACCCGCGTTAATAGGAGAAGCCATTGTCATTCGAATAGACTTTGTTGAGCATCATTCAAAGATTGTAATGAAGACCTCAATAGAAGAGGAAAAAAAGAACATGTAAAATGAGATCTGTGACAACGGCAAATGGCAGCAATACCAGTATCGATAACAATATGCGTGTGTAAGTGCGTGTGTATGTGTATGTGTATATGTATGTGTGTTGTGTGTGTGTCTGCTGGTGCGTATGTGATTGTGTCTGAATTTATATAACATATGAGCTTTGATTGTCTGTCCAAATATAATTTGGTACTGAATACAAACTGTAGAGCTAAACATATTTTTTAAAAAGTAATACAGCTAATTAAGATTTGAGCAAATTAAGATTTGAATTCTACACCAAAGATGAATAAGTCAATATTAAATTCTGATAGCGATTGCAACCCGGTGAGGGGAAAAGGGAGCCGAGAACGCATTTCCCATTCCCTTCCGATGAGAGTGACCTGCTTTCGCTTTTGGATCCAGAGGAACTTTTCTTCATTACATGGACCTGCAACATCATAGATCTTTATTATCGATGAATGTGATTACGGAATAAGCCATGATGCTCTCGAAACAGCTGTCGAGTTGACACTATTGAGTAACTGCTTTCGCTCTATTTCTTATTAGGTACTGTATAGTTTGTATTTCATATAAGTATATCTAAGTCTACATATATATATATATATATATATATATATATATATATATATATATATATATATATATATATATATAAATCAAAATAAGCAACAAGGATATTCCAGGTTAATGCAGTACGATCGTTTCATGCGACTCCATTTATTTAAGCAATGTGAGCATTACATTAAATGTAAAATGCAGAGCAATCTTCAGCTGCACAAAGATACAGAAAATTTACTGAAATTTCATTTCAGTAGAAGGACATATTATTGTAACTACATTTAAACATTCCAAGTGGGAAGGAAGAATATAAGAAAATATTTTGACTTAGCCAGATCAAACTGGCTAGTAATTAATTCCAAGCAGAATTTTAACTGTCACTGATTTCATTTGTTTTTTTTTTGTTTCGTTTCATCCTTTCAGACCTAGGGATTTAAAGCTTAAGAGGACACCAGCCTTTTCCTTATAAGGAAAGGGAAGGGGTAAACAATGGATATGGTTATAAAGATTCTTTTGGTTTTAGTGACACCACTATTATAGTTTGGGGGTGGTTTCCTACTAGCAGACCAGTTTATAATGTAGCAGAAACTGTATAAACATCGCAAACAACTTTTGCTATATATGAAAAATATGTAAAATATTAAAACAATTGACGAAAAATATCTATAATAAAATTCTAATTGAAAAATATAAATTTTTCTTAAAACAAAATACACGGGTGAAGTAAATCTCGTGGTGTGAAGAATCAGCACAACATGCGGTTGTCATGGAAGCAAGGTGTTAATGCCTTGCTGTCTGTTGATTGGCTAAAATTACCTAAATTTCCCAACTTTAATTCCAAATAACATAAGATTCTATAATTTACGAAATAAAGTAATTGGCTGATCGTAATCAAAATTCAGAGTTATATCGATACACCTAAATTAAAAGCAATCTGAGCAATATTAAAGGGGGCTTTTTTTCAAATGAAAAAGACTAGATCCTAATTTATATATCAATCTGCATACATTATCTATCACTGTCTGTATACCAACCAATCCGCACTTTCTATCTAGCTAACTAAATCTTCATTTTTACCTACATAACTGTTTAACCACCAATCTTTCAATGATCCCTTTTCTCTAACAGTTAAATCTCTGCTAGCTACACCAAATCTCTATTCTGCACCCAAGGAAAAGTACGTCTGAAGGAACATGAAAGGAATTGGAACTCTACGGATCAATACATTGTAGGAACACGAGTCAGTGTGGGAATATTATAAAAAAATATCAGTGAAAGCAGTCGACATGAGAAAGAAAACAATATTGGCGGGTAAATATCTGAGGTATAGCCACGTGATACTGTAAAGGATTTGTTGATGGAGGTGTTGATGATAATGTTGGGTGATGAATCGTCTGAAATGAACACTTCATAATGTGTGTGTGTGTGTGTGTGTGTGTAAATCTAGCTAGTTTGATGTTTGGTGGAGGCAGGGAAGGAAGTACGATTGGGAGTTAACGGTGAATCTGCCGTCTCATGCTATCACTTTACACACGACTCGACAAGGTGACCCTCCTCTTCTCCCTATCTCCCCCCTCTCTGTCTTTAGTGCACTCGTGAAATCTTAGGCGTGTTTTCCGGTACTCTTTGTGGTATTTTGACTCCTTGAAAAACCTGACAAACTTGCCAGATACCCTTTCAAGGTCTAATTCTATTCCTAAATTCAGGAACGCAACCGAAAAGTAGTAGTTACGCTAACAGAAAGCTACTACTACTACTACTACTACTACTACTACTGCTGCTGCTGCTGCTGCTGTTGCTGCTACTACTGCTACCACCACCACCACCGCCACCACCACCGCCGCTGCCGC
>NC_068989.1:7680025-7682980 GCF_001194135.2 Octopus bimaculoides
CCACCACCACCACTTGTAACACAAAAGATGAACTGAAGGCAAGGATTATGGCAGCATTCATCAACTGAAACAAGGAGACGGTCCACGCAGGGGATTCCGAAGTCGTCTGGAGGCCGTGGTTGAAGCCAATGGTGATTTTATTGAATATTTCAAGATATTTTTATGCAATTTTGGTAAATATATCTGTTAAAATGAAATGTCAGTGTTATTTTCATTTTTGCGTAATTTAGACGGCAGTTTATTCACCGCGCCCTGTACACACACACACACACACACACACACACACACACACACACGCACACACACGGATCGAATCCGGTCGCAGTCGATTTTGCATTTTATGTTTGGGTGTCTCAAAATGCTATATCAGTCCACAGCGGTAGGTTCTCAAGGTGATTCAGCATGACGCAGAGTGTGACAAGACTGGTCCTTTGTAATTACAGGTACAGCTGGAGCAGGACTGGAGCAACGAGAAACAAAGTGTCTTGCTCAAGGATACGAGACGCCGTCGGAAATTGAACTCACGACCTTACGATCGAGAGCGATGCGCCTTCACCACACAGACACACACACAGACAGATACACACACGCACACATACATGTTGTTTAAGTAAAGGTAATGAGAATTCAGTTAATATGAAGTGAAGTGGTTGACTCGTGACGCGCAGTGGTTGGTGCTTTTTCTTTTCTGGGATCAAATCCGGTCGCAGTCGATTTTGCATTTTATATTTGGGTGTCTCAAAATAATATATCAGTCAACAGCGGTAGGTTCTCAGAATTATTAGAGCCCTGGGACAAACACCAATACAGGTTTTTGCTTTTATACGTGGTAGACTTAAAACGTCACACAGGTTAACATTATCGACTGATCCTTGGGTACTTCTAGTGTAGTATCTTCTGTTACAAGCATCTGGGAGAGTCTTAGCTTAAGATTAGCCCTAACATCTCCCCCATCAGTCTTGGATGCCAAGAATAGAGACAGGACCATAACCCTACCCTTCCCCTATTCTGTAAACAATAAAAAAAATGTTGGGTTCGACTTGGAAACTATGTTCCTACTCAACCACTCTTGAACCCATCAACAGGACTTATCGTAAATTAGACACGATTTTCATAAATATTTCTGACGAATCTTATCCGTCAACTGACAACCAAAGTCATATTACATGAAGATCTTGACACATTCCTTCGAACATTGTTATAACATACTCGATATAATTCTTATCCACAAAACAAACTGTCATAGAATGGACAACAGACAACAGTCCTTCCTTCCTTTCTGCAGCGTTCAGAAGTCACAGATTGTTGGTATTAAATTGTTTAAGACTAGCACTCAGACCGTGTGGATCTTATCAAAGAGGAAGATGTGTGCACAGATGCTTGTATGTGAGCGCGGGTATATATGTATATATACAGATATATATATATGTATATACATGCGTACATACATACATACATACATGCATGCATGCACACATATATAGATGTATACATACATATCAATATTCATAAAAATGAATGTTATACCTGCATATGTATGCAAGTACTGTTGTTTCGAATCTAACAGATTCTCAGACACATACATCTGTGTCTGTATAACTGTAAAGCAAAATATTTAGAAATGACAATACATCTCTCTCTCTCTCTCTCTCTCTATATATATATATATATATATATATATATATATATATATATATATATATATATATACATATGTACTTTACAGGAGGCACAATGGCCCAGTGGTTCGGTCGTAGGACGCGGTTGTGAGTGTTTATTGAGCGAAAACTCCTAAATCTCCACGAAGTTCCGGCAGGGTGTGGTGGCGAACCCTGCTGTACTCCTTCATCACAACTTTCCCTCACTCTTTCTTCCTGTTTCTGTTGCACCTGTATTTCAAAGGGGCCAGCCTTGTCGCACTCTGTGTCACGCTGAATCTCCCCGAGAACTACGTTAAGGGTACACGTGCCTGTGGAATGCTCAGCCACTTGCACATTAATTTCATGAGCAGGCTGTTCCGTTGATCGGATCAATTGGAACCCTCGACGTCGTAACCGACGGAGCACCTCGACATTTTATACATCTGCTTCTGTATACACAGAAACACTTTCACACACACATAAATATAGACTTAATGCTTGTGTATATCTTTCTGTTTTCAAAATTTGTTATTTTCGCTCCATAGTGTCGGTTGATTCTCTGGTTGCTGCGAAAATAAATATCCGAAATAAAATGGAACATTAACAGATTGAGTTTGACTGACTAAACAAACAAAAACAGACTCTGCGTAGCCATGACTGAGAAGATAATGTATGTTGACTGTTGATTTACTCGCCGCTGTTTTGTCTTCGAGAAGCGTCTGTTTCTTGCAGCAGACACTTCTAGAATTGAACCGTGTCACAAATACATCGATTTCTCACGTGTCTTCCGCTTCCTGGTTTTCCTGTTGCTACTTCCTCAACGCCTCCCTCCTTCCCTCCGCTTCATACTGCTACTGCTGCTGCTGCTGCTGCTGCTACTACTACTACTACTACTACTACTACTACTACTACTACTACTACTACTACAACTACTACTACCACTACAACTACTACTATATATGTATATATATGTGTGTGTATATGTTTGTATGTCTGTGTTTGTCCCACCAACATCGCTTGACAACCGATTCTGGTGTATTTACGTCCCCGTAACTTAGCGGTTCGGCCAAAGAGACCGATAGAATAAGTACCAGGCTTACAAAGAATAAGTACTGGGGTCGATTTGCTCGACTGAAGGCGGTGCTCCAGCATGGCCGCAGTCAAATGACTGAAACAAGTAAAAGGTAAAAGATAAAAGGAAGATAAAGATACACACAATTGCATCCATATATATATATAATATTTATCCGGATGAATATATCTTCTGCTTTAATAGGAATTTTTTTCCATAGATTTCTAATGCCTTTTCATCATA
>NC_068989.1:7683236-7688452 GCF_001194135.2 Octopus bimaculoides
TATATATATATATATATATATATATATATATATATATGTATGTATATATGTGTGTGTGTGTGTGTGTGTATATGCATGTGTATTCATATATATATGCATGTGTGGGTGTGCGAATGTGTGTGTGCGTGTGTATGTATCAAATGGAATTATGTGTATTACATTTCTAAGAAAGACAATTTTTTTCTTCTAATTTAGTCACAAATCTAGCAGTGACTTGTAACTTCATTTTTCTTTATGAAGGATGAAGTTGTCATCGACAGCATTTGAACTCGGGACGTTAAAAAAGAAAGCCATGACTGAATAACAGAATCAGTTTGTTCGACGCTCTCACGTTTCTGCCAACAAGTATGAAAGACATTATACATATTAATGGTATAAAGAAATAGGATTTCCATAAAAAATGCGAAAGTTAGGTAGGGACAAAATTCATATAAAATAAAATATATGAAGACTACAACACACACACACGCACGCACACACACAAGCATGCAAGGACATACACACACAAGCGTCTATGCTTCAAGCATATGTTATTTCTATAAAATATGCTTTTAAATACACAACTCCGTTCGGCAATTATGCTGCGTGCCGTTCTGTTAAATTTAAAGTGGGTCGATTTTGCCTTTCATCCTTCCAGGGGTATGATAAAAAAATGTAGCAGTCACGCACTGGAGTAGAATTTATCAGCTGTGTCTTCCCAAAGAAATTCTTGGCCTTCTGCCTATGTTAGGAGTTATTTTATTAAAATTCTCCAGACCCGCATCTAGACCCCCTACCATAATATATGGTGGATAGTAAAACCTCAGAATGCCATGCTATAACGAATCTTGTGCCTGTAAAATACGTTAACAATATCTTGAAACACGGATTGCTGAAAATATTTGGAGTTAATGCATCACATAAACAAGCAGATATAATAGTATATGCATTTTAAAACATATTTACATTTCACATGCTAACGAGTAAAAAGTACTTTGTGGTCTTACATTTGGTTATGTAAATGCATAAGTTTCTATACACACATGAGTATATGTACGTGCACCGTTGACTGAACACTATTCATTTTCTTTCTTTTTTTCTCCGTGTTTTTCTCCTTGTCTCCGTATTCTTTCTGTTGAAGAGCGTAGCTCGAAACGTCAAAGACTTTCCGTATTCCCGAGCGTCATACTAATACATCCTTTTGTTATTTACACCACCTGTCCTCGTCTGTTGTTGCTTTTTCGTACATTCTCCCACATATATATGTGTATGTGTGTGTGTATTTAAATACATACATGTGCATATTTAAGGGTACATATCCGTGTGTATAAGTGTATATATGCGTGTCTGTATCTTTGCATATCTATGATGTGAGTGTGCGTTTGTAAGTTACTTTACGCTCATTACTTTACGATCGTTGCTGTAAGGTTTCACTTTTTCTAGTTTGTCTAGCTCCGTGGTCATCGTTCTTACGAGCTATTCTGAATAACGAATGGCTGCTACATAGTTCAAAGTTAGGTAAAGATCACTGTCCATGGATACAAACCGTATAAAGCAAAATCATTATAGGATGTGCATTAACAATTTAACTGCATAAAGATATATTAATATTGTGGTTTAATCTGCAGGTTACTTTAGATATAAACTGCCAGATATTTTTCTTTAGGGTGAATATTCTCACATTTTCACAAAGCACACGTATACAGGAAGATCTTCAATAGAAATTGTATCCAAGTTACTTATTCCACCATTGAGAATTACTCGATATCTTCAGTTAGAATCAACAATAATAAGTCCATGACCACAACGACCACCGTCAATACTACAAAATGTAATTTCACTACTGCAATATCATGTTCTTGCATTGAAAATTGTTTAGCTTGTTCTATAATATACATCCCAACTATGTTGACAAACAACGACTCCACAGTAAACTATTACAAATGTGTAACGGTGAACCCTTTCAAGTCTGAATATACCTAACAAAGGTATACATTTAGCATGCCAGCCAGAAAATTGAACACTGCACTTTTTCCAGATATTTTGCAAATTTAAACTCTAGAAACACGGGTTTGTATATAGAATGAGAAATTCTTGACTTTTCAAGGGTTTATAACCAATGGAAAAACATTTGTCAGTTTTGTTCATCTAAGACAAATCGGTTAGGTACCATAATGAGAAACAACGTAAATCGTTAATCAAAATTTGTTTAACGTTAGAAAGCACAATTCTGGTTCACCTTAATTTAAAACTGAACGGGTAAAGATTTTTTCGCTTGTCAAGCGATGGAAGGGGACAAGCCCCCCCCCACACACACACACAAGTACACAAACACATTTACTTATATATACATACATGTGACAGACTTTCACACAGTTTTTGTCTACCAAATTCCCTCACAAGACATTGGTCGCCCCGGAGCAATAGAAGAGACTTATTCAAAGTGCCGCACAATGGGACTGAACCCTGAACCACACAGGCAAGTGCTGGTGTCGATGTAATCGACTTGTTCCCTACGACTAAAAACTGCTGGTCTTGTGCCTATAGTAGAAAAGATAATAATAATAATAATAATAATAATAATAATAATAATAATAATAATAATAATAATCGTAATAATAATAATAATAATAATAATAATAATAATAATAATTATAGTAATAATAATAATAATAATAATAATAATAATAATAATAATAATAATAATAATTATTATTATTATTATTATTATTATTATTATTATTATTATTACAATTGAATGTTACTTGCATAAGTAAACGTTTGACAGGGCTCCTGTGACGAAAGGAATTTTACGATTACTTAATGAAAATATTTTTAACATCTTTGTTTTTTCTTTATATTTGTCGTGAAGTACTTACAGAAATGTTTGAACTGCCGAGTTATTTAGACTCCACCCCATTCTGGGGGTAAATTAAAGGTCAGTTCTTTAAATTTCTAGTATGCAGTCATTTGTGTTTTTTTTCTTCTCTCGACATGGTGTCTTCATTGGTTGTGGTTCTTTCCACAATGACGGTACAAGCCTCGATGGTGAAAATAAAATTATAAATTAAAACAACGCTTTCAAGCGCTTTTTTTGCAGCAAAGCAAATTCTTACATGTTTTGAGGGTAAAAAATATACAGACGATGTGACCGATAGACAAAGAGAGATGCGAACACAAACAGTTGCACCTTACAAGAAAATGAACGTTGCACTTTAGCAAAAAGTTATTGGGGAAAACAGGACTGGCGTTAGGAAGTGCAAAGCCCAATCAGATAATTTTCCGTAGGACTATTTTCTCTACGAAAGGTGAAGATCGATGTTTTATGTTTCGTGTAGTACGCCAGACCCAGCCAAAATACATTGAGGGCCTGAGACTCCGCCATTAGCCACAACGATATACTAAAAAATCGTCGTAGGGTCGGCCCTCCGCTCGAGCATGTACTCAGAGTCTTCTCTTGGCGTGGGGCCCAATTTGAATACATCTGATCTAATTGGCTTAAAACCGGCCCTGGGTGAAAATAATATATTGAATGATACAAAAATATGAACGAACGGAGAAACAGGTAGATGGCAGCGGAGACACCGCTGATACCCTTAAAGAGACTAACACATAATAATAACACAAAGAGTATAAACACCAACAATAAAATGAACAAAAGGGTCATTTTTGCTAGCGTTGTGGATCACAAAGAAATATAGAATATGCGTCAACTTCCTAAAAAGAAGATATTGTGGAGGAAGTGCATAACAAAATGATGTGCTTCTTTGCCCGATGAAGCAAGCCAAAGGGAAATCCTGCGTATTGGTAAATTTTTGACAAAGATAGAAAAATGGAAGAGGTATGTCATTAAATGATTTCTCCACCATCTTTGCCCCGTTAATCTTTCCAACAAATAGCAACAAGGAGATATGCCTCAGTTAAAAAGAAATACGAAGGTTATTCCATATATTCTCGGAATAAGAATTAGAAGAAGTCTTGGCCGATGTATGGAAGAAAGTGCTTTCTCCCCGACCAGGACGGAGTATATAGAAATGTGTTCTTCCATATACTATGGAAAGATACAATACCGTGCTGTGGTTGGCAAGCCAATCAGACTAGTGGTGATAGGGTCGGAGGCCAAGTTTCATGTCTCCTTACGCACATCTATCTATCTATCTATCTATCTATCTATCTATCTATCTATCTATCTAGCAGAGTGAGAGAGAGAGAGAGAGAGAGAGAGAGTGAAGGAGAGAGAGAAACAGCGAGAAAGAAAGAAGTGTATATAATGTATATGTGTATGTGAAATCTATGTGTGTGTTTAGATATGCGTATCTTTACAGTTTATGTGTAAAAACACTAAAGTGCAAAACAATATGTAGGCCCTGATATACGCTATGTGTATGCATTTATGTATGTATGTGTGTATGTATACACAGCTACATGCACGTGCATATATATACGCGTGTGTGTGTTTGTATCTATGTATACACAGCCAGAAGCACGTGTGTATGTATATATATATATATATATATATATATATATATATATATATATACATATGTTGACGGTACGTGTTGCATGTGTGTGTCTGTATATGCGCGCGCGCGTACGTGTGTGCATGTGCGCGTGTACGTGTGTGTCTGTGTGTGTGTGTGCAACCTTTTATTTGGGCGTTATTTCTCAGATGTTAAAAACAAGATTACCATTATCTCGTCGACTACAAAAAGAAGAAAAAAAAACAACTTCTTTTTTGTCTATCTTAACATTGAGGTAGAATTTGTGATGTCTGGATATCTATGTCTGTCTATATGTACGTAGAGCTGGTGAGCATGTGATCGTGTACTGTGCCTCTATGTTTATAGTTGTGTTTGTGTGTGTGTGTGTGTGTGTGTTAAGACGAAGAAGAATGAACTGTTAAAATATACTAAGAAGCCTGTCTGATTAAAACACGTACACTGGAGCGTTGTACTCTTTGATGGATAACAACATTAAAAACACCAGTAAAAGTAATTCTAAGATAATTAATAAAATATAATTATTAATTATAGATGTTTGTTTCAAAATTTGGCAAAAGGCCAGTAGTCTTAGAGGAGGGATTAAGTCAATCACATTGATACCAGTGTTCAACTGGTACCACATTGTTCCAGTTTCAGTATATATATATATATATATATATATATATATATATATTTCGTTTTGGGATTTGGTTTGCAAGATTTTTTATGTGATTTCGTGTGTTGAAGCATATTCTG
>NC_068989.1:7688462-7690516 GCF_001194135.2 Octopus bimaculoides
TATATATATATATATATATATATATGTATGTATGTATGTATGTATGTATGTATGTATGTATATATATATACCGGTTATCGTTCAGTGTATAATAATACAAATCGTTAGATATCAGGAATAATAACATTCGATCTGTATTGTAAGTAGTGTAAACGTAACTTGCGATAATTTATTTTACTGGATCTCTAAGTTTACCAGAAATCAATGCAAGTAATGTCATCGACCTTTTTCTATTGAGTTGTGATCACGAGGAAGCTATTGAATGGTGGAAAAGTTATGGGCTTCTTTACTTGCTGAGTAAAAAGATAAAAACAAAATTGCCATAAATTTTCATTATGATAATACCTTTGTAAATGTATCTCAGAAAATGGAGTCGAAATGATGAGGAAAGCACTATTTTTTTATCTTTTAGTTGTTGAAATCATTAGATTGCGGCCATGCCGAGGCACTGTCTTGAGAAGGTTTTAGTGGAATGAATCAACCGAAGGACTTTTAATTTCTTTAAGCCAAGTGCTTATTCTAGCAGTCTATTTTTTGTCAGACCGCTAAATTACGGGAAGTAATCACATTAACACCGGTTATCAAGCGATGGCGGCTGACAAACACAAACACAGACACACACAGAAGGTGCAGTGAGTAAATTGTCGTCTACATTACGCAAGAATGAAAATAACATCAACATCTAATTTTAACAGATATATCTACCAAAATTATATAAAAATTTCTTGAAATACTAAAGAGCAAATTTATTCAATAAAATCGCCACTGGCTTCAACCACGGCCTCCAGATGACTTTGGAATCTCCTGCAACTCTTCTGGATGGTCTCTTTGTTTAAGTTGGCGAATGCTGCCATAATCCTTGCCTTCAGTTCATCTTTGGTGTTACAAGAAGTTTTGTTGGTCTCTCGCTCAACTGCAAGATAATCAACGGCGTTGCAGTCTGGGGAGTTAGGTGGTCAGATGTTGGGGGTGATATGGTCTCAGAAATTGTCTGACAGCCATGACTTGGTCCTCCTAGTTGTGTGGCATGGTGCAGAGTCCTGTTGCCAGACATAGGGTCTTCCAGCAACCACTCTCTCGACCTAGGGCAGCACTACCTCGTCCATGCATTTGATGTAGGCCTCCATGTTGAATGTGGAATTGAACCCTGAACTATGTGGTTGGGAAGCATGCTTCTTACTACACATCCACACCTACGCCTATGTATGAATGTATGTATGTATGTATGCATATAAATCAATTTATGTATATATGTATATATACATACATACATGCACACATATACACAGTAGAAGACACTTGCCTAACGTGCTACGCAGTGGAACTGAACCCGGAACCATGTGGTTGGGAAGCAAGCTTCTTACCACACAGCCACGCCATCTATATTTTATGTTCCTTTTGGATTTCAGAATGACTGATAGGTAATGTTGTTGTTATTGGTGTTGTTGTTTAGCAGTAGATTTTTTTTTAGATTTGTGTAAAAATATAAAGGTTGAATTAAGGTCTATATGCAGGTAGACATGTACTAAATGAGATACGTGAGTTTGAATGGCATCCAGGCAACTTCGAAACAGGAGCTCAGGCACCGACATACGCACATACACACACACACACAAGCGTATGCACAGACGCACACACTCACCCACACTCGCACAAAGAAAATGGTTTGAAGAAGACTTGGCGAGTTCTTATCGGAAATGTAACCTACACATAAAAACGGTAAGACCCCCAAGCAATCTCCACGTACAAGTACACATACATATATACATATATGACATATATGTGTATATATTCATACATATATATACATGTGTATATACACATACAATATCATGTGCATATAGATATGTATATATGTATACGTATTTTTGACAGTATATGCATGTAGTTGTGAATGTATATATATACATATACATATAAATATTTATATGCATATAAATGAATGAATGTATATATGCATACACACACATAACCATACACACACACATATACATATATGTACATGTATATGTATATGTATATGTTTATATATATATATATATATATATATATAT
>NC_068989.1:7692118-7694967 GCF_001194135.2 Octopus bimaculoides
TATGTATGTATGAATGTATGTATGTGCGTATGCATGTATATATGTATGTATGTATGCGTGTATGTATATGTGTCTGTATGCATGTATGTATGTATGTATGTATGTATTTATGTATGTATGAATGTATGTATGTATGTGTGTATGTCTGTATGAATGCATGAATGCATGTATGAATGTATGTATGTTTGTATGTATGTATGCATGTGTGTATGTATGTATGTATGTATGCATGCGTGTATGTATGTATGTATGTATGTATGTATGTATGCATGTGTGTATGTATGTATGTATGTATGTTGATGTGTGGATGTATGTGTATTTTAAAGACTGGTAGTTAGTCTATCGGTATCTTTCGCCGCACCGCTAGCTGACGGGGCTGACACACCACATCGGTTGTCAAGCGGTGGTAGGGAACAAACCAAATGCACACACACACACACACACACACACGACAGGCTTCTTTCAGTTTCCGTCTACCAAATCCACTTCCACGTCTTTGATCGGCCCGAGGCTATAGTAGAAAACACTTGCCCAAGGTGCCATGCAGTGGGACCAAACCTGGAAGCTTGTGTTTGTGAAGCAAACGTCTTACTACACAACCACGCCCTTTGTCATATATACAGTAATACCTTACCATATTGCGATTCACTTATCGCGCATTTATTACATTGCAGTTCACCTTTCGCGTAGTCAGTACATCGCGGATTTTTCTGGTTAATATATGCAAATTCATATCGCGGACTCCACAGTATATCACGGTTTTCTGTGGCCGATAGGTATTTATATTTTCTTATATTTTAATTATTTCTGTGGGAGGTTTTGGGTCGTAACACCCGCGATTGTCGAACGATTACTGTATTGTTATAAACTCTTGTAGATTCTGCTTTATAATCGAGTTATTTCGTAAAGATTCATGTTTGCTAACATCTTTTCATAACCAATTAATTTAGTCATGAAATCCTTTCTCGTCCACCAAGACTCAGTTTTCTTTCCATTATTTTTCTCCCTAATTTTCTTCCTTACGTCTATGAGCTTCCATACAACAATGCTCCCGCGTTCCAGATAAAAATTACCTTCTAAATCTCGTTTCAATATAAGTAAATACACTATCATTCTAACGGTTTTTTATCTTCTTCTTCCTTTCAATACATCCCTGTATGTAAACCTTAGATTAATAGATTAGTCCATTACGGCTTTGGTCACTTCATCATCTAATCTAAAACGGACATCACATCATCTCCAAAAGCATTAATTTTTTAGAATATCAACACATATCGTTGTTGTTTTTTTTCAAAGTTTCTATTGCCATTATTTCAACTCCCTTAGGCATAACATTTTCTTCAAACTCACTTTATTTTCCTCCATTTTGACTTGTCGTATCCATCCATTTTCCTTGATTGCAACAGGCCTTTCCTCCGTTCAAATGTTCCTGTTTTACTCCAGAAATTATGCGGGTGTTTCGAAAGCCTCTTTTTGCTGTATCACTCGTGATATCACATTTTATAATAAACCTATTTAGTTCCTATACGTTAGGTCGTTCAGTGATGCATATCTCAAACAGGGGTGAAATAAATAATGATTTTGGCCCCAGGCTAGCAAATATTGGGAGAGGGGGAATAATTCGGTTACACAGAAGCAGCACTGAATTAATACTTCATTCTATGGACCCCGAAAGGATGAAAAGGAAGGTTGACTTCAGTAGGATTTGATTTTAGAATGTAAAGAGCCGGAAAAAAAAAGCCATTAAGCGTTTCGTCCGACACGCAGACGATTCTGATAGCTCGCCCGCCTTAATGATAATGTTGATGATAATATTCCTTTCTGTTATAGGCACAAGGCCTGAAATTTGGGGGAGGGGCAGTCGATTGTATCTTCCTCAGTATTTCGCTGGTACTTTATTTATCGATTCCGAAAGGATGAAAGGCAAAGTCGACCTCGGCGAAATTTGAACTCAGAACGTAGCAACGGGCGAAATACCGCTGAGCATTTCGCCCGGCGTGCTAACGAATCTGCCAGCTCACCGCCTTTATTAATAATAATAATAATAATAATAATAATAATAATAATAATAATAATAATAATGATGATGATGATAATAATAATGATAATAATAATCCTTTCTACTCTAGGCACAAGGCCCGAAATTTTGGGGAAGGGAGCCAGTCAATTAGATCGACCACAGTATGCAACTGGTACTTAATTTATCGAACCCGAAAGGATGAAAGGCAAAGTCAATCTCGGCGGAATTTGAACTCAGAAAGTGAAGACGGACGAAATGCCGCAAAGGATTTTTATCCGCTATGCTAACGGTTCTGCCAACTCGCTGCCTTGGTAATAATAATAATAATAATAATAATAATAATAATAATAATAATAATAATAATAATAATAATAACAATAATAATAACAACAACCGCAAGGAGGAGAAGGAGGTGGAGGAGAAGGAGGAGGAGAAGATGTGCAAAATCAACAGCTTCGTTCCATAGGGAGGCTAAGAAAATTATAAGAGAGCCTCTTTTTTTTTAATTATTATTAGAACCTCGATGAAGACGTTACAATGTAATAAATACGCGGTGCCAATTATATTCTCATTAGGAAAGACCCAGCGAATGGTGATATGATCGGGAGTCAAGTTCGGCGGAGAACTACACGGCGAAGTATGATTCAAATATGTCTACTCTACTGGAAAAGAGAAATGGAGAACGAAGACGACGACGATACGCGATATATTCTTGGATATTATGTTGTTGTTGTGACTGTATAATGTATGTATGTATGTATGTATGTATGTATGTATGTATGTGTGTATTTGTATATGTGTATGTATGTCCGCTTGTATGATATATATG
>NC_068989.1:7695911-7696916 GCF_001194135.2 Octopus bimaculoides
GACATACACACACACACACACACATATATATATATACATACATACACACACACACACACACATGTATATTCAGGGATGTACGGATGTTTATGCGTGTATGTTTTTATGGTGTTTATAGACAATATTACACGTTGAGCATCCACGACAAAAACACTCACACACGCACACATACCCCCCCCCCTCACACACACATATTTCCACAAACACGCAGACATGCAGAGAGAATGTCAAAACATCTATATGTATGCATGTGTGGATATTTTCCTGTGTTTGTGTTCATGATAATAACGGCATGTCAATTATTTTCTTTCTTTTAAGCAACGAAGCAATAACAGATTCACAAAAATTTATCTCGGTGGAAAAAACCAAGTTCAATTTATATTGCTTTTGCACAAGAAACTTAAATCATTTTTTTCAATAACAACTTCGTTGTTTCATAGTTTTATTCGTCATTTATTTCTTGACCACCGTTGGATTTTTACGTGTACAGCATAAACGTTATTGGCAACTAGTCCAAGTTCACCGATAATTATAGTTTTAAACACAGACATATCATTTGAACATAGGTGTTGTAAGTTAAGAAACAGCTGCCCAATTATCAAGCAGCTGTTTCGTATCTTACAACACGTCTACGCTTCTTATTTCACTTGACTTGAAATTATATAAATTTCCCCAGATACCTAGTATCTAGTATATCTGAAATAATGTTCCGTTGTCAACGGTTTAGTCGTATAAATCGATGCCAATATAGTAAGCCCTCGACTATCGCGGTTGTTACGTTCCAAAACCTCCCACAGAAATAATTAGAATCTAAAAAAAAGATAGGAATACCTATCGGCCGCAGAAACCCGCGATATACTGAGGAGTCCGCGATATAAATTTACGTATATTAACCAGAAAAATCCGCGATGTGCTGAGTGCGCGATAGGCGAACCGCGATATGGCGAAGGATTACTGTACTTACTTGTGTGTGTGTGCGTGTGTGTGTGTGTGTGTGTGTGTGTG
>NC_068989.1:7697161-7699283 GCF_001194135.2 Octopus bimaculoides
GTAAAGACAGACGAAATACCACTAATCATTTCGCCCGGCGTGCTAACGTTTCTTATTTCTTTATTGCCCCCAAGGGGCTAAACATAGAGGGGACAAACAAGGACAGACAGAGGGATTAAGTCGATTACATCGACCCCAGTGCGCAACTAGTACTTGATTTATCGAACCCCGAAAGGATGACCTCGGCGGAATTTGAACTCAGAACGTAACGGCAAACGAAATACCGCTAAGCATTTCGCCCTGCGTGCTAACGTTTCTGCCAGCTCGCCGCCTTATGATCTCGTCAATAATGCGACAGGACTTGATTTCCAACCGAACAACACAGTTGAGCTCTCTGGAAATCGGAGGTAAGAGAATCTTCGTGCTTCTGTTGCAGTACAATGCTCTTTTAACGAAGCACTCTTACTTGCAGGATCTGTGACGCATTGAAGCTTTTTAGCTTCAATATTGCATAACAAAGAGACTTATATGGAATGCGCAGTGTATCTTCTGCCTACAGAGTAGTGAACTGCTTCCCTATCGCCATGTTACATGGTTTAGTCTCGAAGGAAAGTTTTGTTTTGTTAAAGCTTTGATTCTCTTCATACCATTTCTTGTAACACCTGATACACCAAGACCAAATGATTGTTATCGTTATTGTTCCTGATGTCGATATTGTTATTAGTATTGTTGTTGCTGTTGCCGATGTTTGCTGCAATTTTTCAAAACCACCTTTGCATTGAATTTCAGCCAATTTTAAACACAATAGACAAAATATATATCTTTTATTTACAGTAGGTTTCCCCCTCGAGAACTGAAAACACACACACACACACACACACGTATCATTAACAAAAATAACATTTAAACACAAATCTTTGTCTACGAAAAGCAAACAAAACAACGAAATAAAAAAAGCAACAACAATAATTTATTTTGTTTTGGCACAATGCTAAATTCCAAACGAGATTAATATAGTCGATTAAGCCCATGCTCCAAGTATATCGCTGGTACCTACATAACTTACATAGTGGAGGCTGAGCAAGTTTCGGTCAAACTAAGGGTTTGACCGAGGAAAAAAAACTTTAAAAATAGTGTAATAGGTGTAAAAAAACTTGCTCTAAACGAATATGAAAAAAAATTCTTCTTCTTCTTCTTCTTCTTCTTCTTCTTCTTCTTCTTCTTCTTCTTCTTCTTCTTCTTCTTCTTCTTCTTCTTCTTCTTCTTCTTCTTCTTCTTCTTCTTCTTCTTCTTCTTCTTCTTCTTCTTCTTCTTCTTCTCAATACTACAAAGTCAAAGAACGCTCAAAGCAAAAGCCATTAAGATTGATTGTAAATGCTCCGTCTTCGTGGAAAACGACAGGTATTCTTTGAACAGAACAGTTCGATCAAAACCCATACGATATTATTAAGAACTGGTTGAAAATATAAAAAATGGAAATCATTGTCGCATCAACCTCAAAAGAAGTAAATTTCTAGAGAGGAGAACGGATAGTGAAAAAGTTCTCATGGACGTGAGATTTCAAAATAACGAAGCAACGAACACGTGACTTGAACAATCGCGGGAGGTTACAACCACTCAAGACATAGCTTCGATGCATCAGAATGTAAACAGCTGGAAGGTATTAGAAAATGATCAAATCTCAAACGTATGGCTAAAATATTTAACAAGGACACATACGGTGCTTGCCGTGATGCTTAATAAGATAATGAAGACACCGGGGACAGCATCAAGCTGGTTCACCGACAGAAAAAAAAAATCTTTAATCGAATGAGTGAAGAAACGGTAGAAGCCTTAAATCTACCGACCCATAACCGGCTTTCCTGCAGTTTAAAAGCTGTAAATGCAATAATATCGCAGAGGATGGAGAAACAGATGGGAAAATAACCTATTTGAAGAAGAGCAAACGGGATGCTGCAAAGACCGGTTAATGATCGACGAAGCCATTACCGAAATCTGCAGGAAAACAACGAGAGAGCTGAGCATCATGGTATAGATTAACTTGACAGTAATTCCCACACGCAAATCCTGAAACGCTAATCATGAGTATGATAGCAGATATATTTGTAAGAATTTTGGTATAGATAAGAAAAAGAACAATTTAAATTACACACACACACACACACACACACACACACACACA
>NC_068989.1:7699406-7703117 GCF_001194135.2 Octopus bimaculoides
TATATATATATATATATATATATATATGTATGTATATGTATACAGGCACATTCATGCTTACATGTCTATTTGAATTAGTGTTTTTGTCTCCACACTGAAAGCCGGCGTTGATTTCTTTACGTCTAAAGATACCGATGGAATAAGTAGTAGCGCACTTAAAAAAAATAAATACTGAAGTGAATTTGTTTCGACTAAAGCCATCAAGGCGGTACTACAGCATGGCCACAGTCTAATGACTGAAACAAGTAAAAGATGAAAGATAAGTAGAGAGAAAGTACAACACACACACAATTGAAAGAAAAGGCTTGGAAGAAATACAAACGCGTTTGTTTAATACTTTAAAGAGAGCTAAATATTAAAAAATAAAACAATCGTAGTCAGCACTCCAGCTGCCCTATCAACTGGACGTTAAATGAAAGAACTAGAGTAAACAGAAAAACAAGGAAAATAATTACTATATATATAACACGTCACGTAAAATATAGCATAGA
This sequence comes from Octopus bimaculoides, assembly GCF_001194135.2. NCBI lineage: Eukaryota > Metazoa > Mollusca > Cephalopoda > Octopoda > Octopodidae > Octopus > Octopus bimaculoides. The sequence continues at coordinate 7,699,898 of NC_068989.1, forward strand.
AATATTGTGTTTACTGAGAACAAAGGAAAATAGGAACCTATATACTAAAATGCTATTATAAAATAGATTTTGTAGGACTTCAAAAACAGTAAAGAATAATGGAAAAACGAATAGAAATTGTTACAAAATAGGAACAAACGAAAGATTGTTTTCTGCCTTCAAAGAATCCAGCTAACACATAACAGAGGCTGAAGTGACAAACAATTGCTCGGAGAATGAAAAACACCAGAAATAGTTAAAAGGCTAAAGACTAAAGCTAAAAATGAGGGTACGGAACGGATTCCTGAAACGAGGGCAAGAAAAGACTGTTCATGGGCTAAAACAAAAAACAAAAAACAAACAAACGAACAAAAACAAAAGAAAAAACATAGGCGCAGTCATGGCTTTGTCGTTATGAAGCTAGCTTTGCAACCACGTGTTGTCAGGTTCAGTCCCACTGCACAGCAGCTTGGGGACTCCCACCTCTTGCCATAGTCCCAGATCTAGCGAGTGAATTTGGTTTGAAGGAAATAAAGTATCTTGCTCAAGAACACAACGCGCAGCCCGGTCCGGATTCGAACTCAAAACCTCACGATCGTAAGCTCGACGCTCTATCTACTGAACCATGCGTCTTCATACACACACACACACACACACACACACACACACACACACATATATATATATATACATATAGACATACATAGATATATGCATATCTATATGTATATATATATGTATATATATATATATATATATATATATATATATATATATATATATATATATATATATATATATATATATATATATATATATATATATACATACATATATATATATATATATATACACACACACACACACACACATATATATGTATATATACATATCTGTATGTATGTATGTATGTATGCATGCATAAACGACGAGCTTCTTTCAGTTTCCGTCTACTAAATTCAGTCATAAGGTTTTGTTCGGCCCAAGACTTTAGGAGAAGACACTTGTCCAAGATGCCATGCGGTGGGACTGAACCCGGAACCATGTGGTTGGGAAGGGAGCGTCTTACCACACAGCCACGCCTGAGTCGTTATAAATAACTAAATAACTAAATAAATCAAAGCGATTTCTAAATGGACAGATGACCACACTTTTTGGCGGGAGCATAGAATCTATGAATCCCATTTGTTGATTGCTATTTCAATTCATCGACCCTGGACAGGCGAAATGTAAAAAGCAACCATTGACCGGGTTTGAACTCGAAACGTAAAATGAGACTTAACTAAGTAGCACTCGGAGACTTGCCAATCTACTGTTCTAATGAAAAAAAAAAAATAATAAAGATTACACTAACAAATCCAAAAATCTGACATAACAATAGCGGTAGGAAAAAAACTATAATAAATAATGATTATTACATACACATATGTACATGAAAACGTTGATATTTCAGTCTAGAAACACGGAGATTTCGTTGAAACATCTCAGGGAAAATGGTTAAATTCTATGTTGGTGCCAAACATTTTGTTTTTAAGTAAAAACAGAGACCACATGTGGCAAAGACCCAAACACTGGTATATGTTGCTTTTTTTCTGTTAGATAGTTTTAGTATACATACATATATACATGCATTCATACATACATACACGCATGCATGCATACGTACATACATATATATGTATGTATGTATGTATGTATGTATATATATATATATGTGTATATGTGTATGCATGTATGTGTGTATATATAAAATCGAAGAGAGAGAGAGAGAGAGAGAAATAGAACGATAGATATAAGATATTACATAGCTATTATACATACATATATCTTTCTGAGTATGTATGTATGTATGTATGTATGTATGTCTCTTCTATTTATTAATTATTATAAATCTTCCACTGAGGAGGAAGCCGGTTTCCAACAAAGATACAACGCTCCGTTTTTGGAATATATTTAACACAGACAAATTCACATTTGGAACTTGAGAAAAGTCTTGCATATTTTTACAGTTCCACTCACAGATTGAACTTGTAATGTATGAATCAACCGGTTAATTTCTTTTTCTGAAAATCCCAGTTTATCGAGATTCTCGTAACTTAGCAGTTCGGCAAGAGAGACAGTAGAATAGACACCACACTTTAAAGAATAGGTACTGCAGTCGATTTGTTTGACTAAAGACTTCGAGGTACTGTCCCAGCATGGCCGCAGTCCTATTACTGAAACAATTAAAAGCTATAAAAAGACTTTTCTGTTTTGTCTCGCTTCGTCCATTGCAAATCGGCGAAACGAAGTGAATGTGATACAAAGTCGAAGGTATTTCCTTATAAGGAACGAAAACATAGACGTTGCGGTTGGGTTAGATATTTCCCGGCTCAAAATCGAAACGCTTCTACATTACACAAATTGTGTCTTTATTCGCATCTTCCGCCATCTGACCGTTCAGGTAGTGGAATATTTTTCTACAGGCCAGTTCTGGATGAGATTGGTCAGCTTAATCATAACCTTGTTCCATCTCCTATCCACCTAGAGATCTGAAGCAAATCATGCCAGAGCTCTTTGATAAGGGCCAATGACACGCACTGAATTTACCTTTCGAAGTCCCAAGCTCACCAAACATGTGGTGGTTAATTTGTGTCATTTTTACCAACAGAGATTCCTCCATTTTGGTGCCGTTTTCTTAAATTATCATCATGTCCAATACTATAATGCTAACATCAGATCTACGAGCAGATTCCTAACTGTTTGTCTTTCAGTTCATGGAGAATGTCCTTTTGTACATCCAAATTCTAGAGTAATGGCTGAGGAACTAAAGCTTGATTACTAAACCGATGCAGCTGTATAACGCAGTGATCTAGCTTCCGAAGATAAGACTAATAGCTGTGTCTAGGACGTGTGTTATGTAGCAATGGACACCTCTGTCGAACGCTCTCGATTAACCTTGCCCGGATCAGAGCCGCCGCATAAGCTAGTTCAACAGAAAACTATCTCAACAATATATTTCATGAGATGCAAATTGTTCTTGGAAGATGTTGACAGAATTGTACTTATGTCTGATACGATTCCAACCTCTTCGTAAGGAATAATTAAAACAACCATACGAGCCAAGAAAGGACCCCCTACGTGGTTGTCTCGAATGCCTGAAAGTGCAGCCACACATTTCTGCATTCAAAAATGTTCATATTAGAAAATGGAGTCCTAGATACACTAACGTATTCACAAGAGATCGTTTATATATATGTAT
>NC_068989.1:7703264-7705161 GCF_001194135.2 Octopus bimaculoides
TATATATATATATATATTTATTTATTTATGGGTTTCAGCCAAGTGGCTGTGGTCATGCTGGAGCAAATACAAAATAGGACAAGAACGCAAAACATCCAGACAGACGATACATAAACTACTCCAAAGAGGGAAAGAAGAGAGGCCTACAAATTTAAAAGATGTCGTTTGACACAAAGGTTAAAAGGGGACTGAACATTGTAGACCAGATGAATACAAGACGATGGTAGAAAGTTCCAGAGAGCAGCAATTCGAGGAAAGAAGCTATTAGAATAAAAGCAACCACAGGGTTGTCTTTAAACACAGGTTTGTTTCAATGAAACAACAGATTCGAATTGTTTCTTCTCTTGTTGCTGCAGATAATCATGCTTCCGGTGCTACCGTTATTCTTATAGTTCTTGTTGCTGATTTTACCACCTCTGCTGCTACAAGCATTTTCTGTTCTTTCTTTAGTTTTTGGCTACTTCTGTCGTTGCTGCTGCTGTTGATAGAAGCTGCTGATATTCCTGTTGATGTGAGAGACTGCAATATTTAAAATATGTTACTATAGTTAGTATAGGCCTGTGAAAGGACCAACATTGCACGAGGAACTCTATGAAGATTAAATACAGTTTGTCTATCGTCTGTCGGATTACTGAACAAGCAGATAACGAGCGGAGATATCTGTCGAATATCTATTTTAAGGACATAACTTTTGTCTGGTATTGCATTAACTTGGCACCAGATCACAACACACTGTTGCATCAAGGTATATCTGTGTGTGTGTGTATATATATGTACATACACATAGAAATATATGTATATAGATATACATATATATGCACATATACTTGCAAACAGGTACACATATCCACACACACACACACACACACACACACACACAAAGAAGAATTCATAAACACATGTACATATATACATTTGTGTGTATATACGAATATGTTTACTAAGAATATACATATATACATACATACATACATACATATATATATACATACATACACATATATATATATATATATATATATATATATATATATATATATATATATATATATATATATATATATATATATATATATGTATGTATATATATATCTGTGTGCGTATGTGTACACACATATGCCTGTAGATATATCAACACATCTATTACACTGTATGTGAGAAAGCGGTCATACACACATACCCATGTATATGCGTGCGTGCATGGATACATGTGTGCAGGGTAAGTCTCTATGTATTTGTGCACAGGTGAACACGTGAGATAACGCACTTACGCAACATATATACAACTTAGACATAAACGCATATACGCGTATAGTGATTTACGTATACAGGCTCATGTACATACATACACAGAGATTTTTTGATATGTATATTTGTAAACACACATATGTAAACATGTAAACAAGCAAAAGTATTTATGTAAACACATATATATCTACAATTATCTATCTATCTATCTGTCTATCTATCTATCTACCTACTTATACATCCCTCCATCCACCCATCTATCTATCTATCTATCTATCTATCTATCTATCTATCTATCTATCTATCTATCTTTCTGCCTAATAATGTGTCAATCGACGTAGCTGTACACGCCTACGCAAACACACACATGCATACATGCACGCACACACACGCACACACACACACATACATGAGTGGACACACAAACGCACACGCACATATCTTTCATATTTCATTTGCTTCAATCATTAGATCGCGGCCATGCTGGGGCACCGTCTTCAGAAATACTAGTTGGACGAATTCGCCAAAGTACCATTTTTAGCCGGGTGCATGTTCTATCGATCATATTTGCAAAACCGTTAAGTTGCGGGGACACAATCATAGCAACACCGGTTGTGAAGCAGCGATGGAGAACAAACGCAGGCACCCC
>NC_068989.1:7705668-7708018 GCF_001194135.2 Octopus bimaculoides
TATATATATATATATATATATATATATATGACTATGTATATATATATATGTATATGTATATCTGTGTATATATATAAATGTATATATATGTATATATATATATGTATATGTGTGTGTATATATATATATATATATATATATATATATATATGCATATATTTATATGTATGCATATATATGTGTATGTATATATATATATATATGCATGTATATACATATATATATAATTAAATGTCCGTGTACTGTACGTATATGTGTGTGTGTGTGTGTGTGTGTGTGTGTGTGTGTGTGTGTGTGTGTGTGATGTGTACGTGTGGTGTGTGTGCGTATACGTGTGCGCGCGCGCTTTCGCGTTCGTGAGACAAGATAGCAAGGTAAATCTACCTGACACGTGTCACGCATTTTATACAGGGTATATTGCACATTTTTGTACTGTATCAGTACATTAGCACTCACTCACTCCCCCCTCCCCCTCTACACACCTATGTCGCACATACGCATATGCACGTGTGTAGGTGTGCGCTTGCCTGTGTGTCTGTGTCTTCGCCATAACACTCCGTAATAACAATTCATGACACCATAACCTTCAAAACTAGGATTCCTCAAAGCGATGACGTTTAACCACTGCAAATAGACAAACGCGCAATTGCTTATCTCTCGCATCTTAATGGAAAGCGATACAATGAGTTACACAAGTGCTTCGTGTGAACAATTCTTTCGTCTTCTCTACAGACTTGGTCCCGCTGTAACCAATGGTCGGAACGGAATGTTCCTCAGTTCTGACTCGTTCAGTAAACTTGTATACATATCATATATATATATATATATATATATATATATATATATATATATATATATATATATATATATATATATATATGCACATCCATATACATGTGCGTTTGTTTATGAATATATACATACATAGATAAATATACACCCACACATATATACAACATACAAATACACATCTGGGTATGTACAAGTGTGTGTATGCATGCGTGTGTTTGTTTGTATATATGTATGTGTGTGTGTGTGTATGTGTGTGTGCGCGCGTGCGCACCCCTGCGAATACATATGCACAATATACGGTGGAGAACTTAGTACTCGATTACCAAAGGCAGAGCGAAAATATAGCTGTTTATTTAAGTTAAGAACTTCATTAACTGCTACTTAGTTTGATGCAACCAAACATGAGAAAAAAGTGAAATTTGGGAACAATGAAATGGTTTATAAATGTTTGTAAATGGTGTAATGAAAACGACTGACCGTTCATGAAAAATATAAATGTTAAAAATGAGTCAAATTTGAGCTAAAAACTGTAGAATATAATTCCAATTCGCTCATGGAAATATGCATAATAAGCAGCAAAAGAAAAGTGGTCGTTTTAGAAACTAACAGTTTAAGAAAAATATGTGGTTAAATGTAATGTGTTTCACGAAACGAAATTCAGTGACTCAGTCTTATTTAGAATTAGATATGACATTGAACTCCATATATAATGCAACAGCGAGTAGTTATTAGATTGCTTTAAAAATATTAACGGTAAACAGAATTGTAGATTTACTCAGTCTGATTTTGTGAACTTTTACCTGTTTACAACAAGACCTCTGCTACTAAAGGATCTAGATTTTGTTAAGACATATATGTCTATCAATTACTCGAACATTGATATCATCCTACACTCCAAGAAATCATTACTGTTTTTCAACATCTCAACCGACGTTAAGAAAAATGAGGCCACAGTGTTCGCTCTCAAACAGACTCCAGCCTCTGATCCACAGATATGCTGTCATTTCTCTGTGTCTTTAGGCATCGTTATTGGCATCTGCTTCTTGCAGATAGGCCGAGGGCTACTGCTGTAGTAGGCTAACAGTTGGCTTTCTCGATAGGGTTATTACTGTTCTAACGGATCTATGATCAATGTATTCTAACTATGACTATCATACCTTTATTTTTTTTTTACAAAAGTAGCTTATCTATGACTATAGACTATTGTATCATTCCTCCATTTAAAATATTAAAATGTGATTTGAAGAAGATTTGACTGCTATTTTTAAAAACTGGATCGAGTAACTACGCAGAGGCCGCCTACGTTGGCGCAAGTATTATTAGAGTAATGGGTTAACTTGGGGGTGAGGTATTAAAACATTTTCTTTCATCGTTCTCTCAAGAAGATTAAGTGGATGTCACGTGACAGGAACTGAATTTCTACGAAACAAAGAGAATTATATATATGTTTGTGTGTGTGTGTGTGTGTGTGTGTTTGTGTATGTATGTATGTATGTATGTATGTATCTATCTATCTATCTATCTATCTATCCATCTCTCTCTCTCTCTCTATATATAT
>NC_068989.1:7708028-7711809 GCF_001194135.2 Octopus bimaculoides
TGTGAATATGTGTATCTGTATGTACATGTATATGTGTGTGTGTGTGTGTGTGCATGTATATATTAAGTGGAGAAATTGTTTGGTTCTTTGCTTTTGTTTTTTTTTTCCCCTTGTCTTTATTAATATTCCTGTCGTTTTATAAATTCTTCGGGAGCGTAGTGTTGTTCTGTAATATATCCGTTTCTGAAAAATATGATGTTAGCTATGATTTATTCTCACCGAAACAAACACACTCACAGATAGTCACACAAGGATAGACACACGCAGGCACGCACAAGGTTATAGAAGCTCGCGCACGTGCACAGACGCACGCGCAAGCACGCCTGCTCGCCCGCCCACCCGCCTGCGCAAGAACGCTCATAGTGCAGTGAGAGGAAATGAACTTTTCGTGGTTGCTTTCGAAAGAATGGCTCCTGCAATTCATACTGCCGTTGTGCAAATTGTGGCCTCACGTGGTGACCGCATTACTGCTTATGAGTATGTCAAGAGGTAGAGAGTTAGCGGGGTGAGTATAGGTAAGTTACGGTTTGTTTGTTTGTTTGTTTGTTTGTTTCTTTCATTCTTTCTCTCTTTCTTTCTATGTATCCAAACTGCTCTTTCTCTTTCACATGCTTATTTATATTCATACGTACATACATTCACACACACATATATATATGTGTGTGTGTGTGAGTGTGTGTATGTGTGTGTGTTTATGTATGTATATATATATATATATATAGATATATATATATATATATATATATATATATATATATATATGTATGTATGTATGTATGTATGTATGTATATATATATTAATGTATTAATGTTGAAAAGTGATATCTATCTATCTATCTACCTATCTATCGAGATAGATAGGTAGATAGATAGATAGATAGATATTATGGGCATATATACGTACGCATGCGAGGAACTTAGCACAGATTCTGTAGAAAATTCCAGTAATAAGACGCTAGTCAACTCGTCAACCCACAACATTAGTATAAGATTTAACTAAGTTTACGGGGTCTGAAATCGAAACCAGAACCCATTTCTCTGCCAGTTGACCGTCTTTATCACACTGCCATATCTTCCACCGAGGCTGAATTCATTCAGCAAAAATGCAACTCCTACAATTGCACCAATGACATAGATCTGTTCAAAAAAAAAAATAAATAAATATATAAAACAAAACCGCGCTGTGGTTACTGCGGGATGCACCAGTCAGTCTCATCCGCCATCAACTACCCCTTAACTTCGGAGCTACCTGTGGTAGCATGAACTGTCTGGTCGCTGTCTTTGTACCAGTTTTCAACTCCTGGTGATGAAATGTAAGTACCAATATTTGTAACATAGCCAAATTGGCTTAACATTACGAAAATCTCTTTTAAAAATATCCATATATCCTCTCCAAGAGTAAAATATATTCCAAGCATAATATTTTGACGGCTCCAGTCGCTTGCTTACAAGATTATTTATTTATTCGTATACTTATTTCTGTGTTTATTTTTGTATTTATTTGTGAACTTACCTTTTGAGAGTTTCCTTTAAACTGTTTTATGGACGGAAGTGTTAACAAACGATTCACCGTGCTGGTTGACACATCTCATTTGTAACGCCCTTTTAATAAGCTGGCACCAAACGAAAACATTCCTCTGAGCGTGCTTTAACCTTCTCGGCCATAACTGTGGTAGAAATTAAAGATGTTCTGACTAAAAATACACAACGATAAGATTATAAACATATACTTTTCTATGACGAGATAATGTTAATAATTCTTTCTGCTATAGGTACAAGATCCGAAATTTTGAGGGGATGGGGCTAGGCGATTACATCGAACTAGTGCTCAACTGATATTTATTTTATCGACTCCCGAAAGTGCTGAAAGGCGAAGTCGCACTTAGTGGAATTTGAACTCAGAATGTGGGAAGAAGTGATGCTAAGCATTTTGCCAGACGTGCTAACGATTCTGCTATTCCGCCACCTTAGATAGCGGTTAATAATGATTTTTGTTCTAGACATGAACCCGCAGTTTTGAACGGTGTAGGCAATCGATTACATCAACTCCAGTACTTCATTGGTACTCTATTTTATCGAGTCCGAAAAGATATGAGTGAATTTGCTTGATGGAGACTGTGTAGAAGCTCGTCATGTGTGAATGTGTGTGTGTGTGTGTCTGTGTTTGTCATCCCCTTCCACAACAACCATATTGGCTTACGACCCCGTAACTTGCGGTTCAGCAAAAGGGTCCGATACAATAAGTTATAGGTTTTTTTTTCTTAAAAAGCCTTGACTTAAGTATTGGGGTCGATTTTCTTTTCTAAACCCCTTCAAAGTGGTGCCGTAGTGTGACGCAATGATTGAAATAAAGTAATGAATCAATGTAGAACGAATGCCAGAAGTAGGAGAATTGTGGAACAGTATATTGGCTGCAAAGGAATCAGCACCGACCATATTTTTCGAAAGTATAAAGTCTGTAATTGGACAAAACATGACAGGTCATATCACTTAAGAAAGAACCCCTAACAGGCACTACATGTATAAAGAAAATGAGAAACTGGAATGCTCTAGGGTAGAATAAACTCTCAGAGTTCTTAATTGAAGTATTCAACCGGTAAACATGAAGTACAAGCAAAATTTATAAATATCTAACATTCTAAAAGAACCGGATACACCTCAAAGACAGGAAAAGAAAACAAACTCATCTTAACTCCCCAAAGTAAAAAAAAACAAACAAAGAAAACAGCAAATCCTAAATTAGAAGCACATAAACTATTTCTCTACTTCTTACAAATAATATCGCAGAAGATAGATTTATATCTGAACAAAAAAAAACAAGTATATTTTGAGATAAAGAAAAGAATAGGTGAACTGTAAAATCACACATGGCTGTAAAAACCAATTATTGATAAAATAATCTGCTACTAAAAACTGTAGAAAGAGAAGGAAAAGTCTTAGCGTAGATTGAGTGCCAGAAAGATTGTGATTACGTTCGTCACATTTTGATCCTTGCCATGAGAAAGGCTGCTCAAGTAATAAGAGGATAAATTAAACAAGCCTTTCGTCTGCAGTTACAGACGAAAGAGAAAATTATAAAAAACACAGCTCTTCTCATTCTGCCACCTGTTAACACCTTTAATCATCTATTTAAACTAGATTAGACTAGATTACAAATGCTTTGCGAAAACAACCAATCACTGTTGCATACGATCAACCTCAAATTGTGCGCTCTAGAAGAAAAATAAGTAGAAACACTGCTACAAAGAGTTCACCGATTTACGAGAAGAATATGTATGAAATACCGATTAGAAGAAATTCACCAAGGCAATCTTAAAGAGTGGCGAATTAATGAAAATCATCTACGTAATGTTAGATGAAGAAACAGAGATAAAAGGTTTAGACCAAACACCTAAAGGAAATTAGCGACTAGACAGAGTACAACAAACACAAATAAAAAAAATATTAGGAAAAGTATAACCAGATCTCATTAAAATTCAAAACAACTAAATGTAGATAAAGCTGAGATAATAAACAGCAATAAGTTATAGTTATGATAATTTTAATCAGACATCGAGTTAGCAAGACTAGACAGGAACTAAAAGAAAGAAAGAAAGAAGGCAAAGATAATTGTCGATTAACTTTAGAATATGCTGACACAGAAAAAAATATCTTTACCAAGCTGGAATAGAGAGAGGTGAAGCCTTCGCAACGAAAAAGTGGCTGCTGTAGGATTACGAATATAACCTGTAAAAAAGGGAAAAATAATACAAATAGATACAAAACACAAGCGAAAAGTAAA
>NC_068989.1:7712417-7715768 GCF_001194135.2 Octopus bimaculoides
ACACACACACACACACACACACACACACACACACACACACACACATACACACACACATTCACATGCAAGTCAAATCCTGGTTTCATTTCTACTACGTTATAAAAGATACTGAATGGAAAATAGAGACGCTAAAGAGCCAGGTTTGTAGGAAACGACGTATAAATTTAACAATGTCAACTATGAATTATTACAAAGAAAAATTTGGTGATCGCCCACCCTAGATAATAAAATACTTAGCTCTATAATCTAAGGATAACAGAGAATAATGTTAAGTTGATTTTGAAGAACTATGAGAAAATGAAAAACGAATGTAAGATAATCTGTTGAAGATGTAAAAAAACCCCAAAAACTGATGTTAACAGGGGAATCTCTTTTGATAGCATGACCTTAGTTTTTTGGGGAAGTGCTATCACAGTTCTTTGTGATATGTCTGTACCTTTAACCCTGCTATTAAGAATAGTAGGGTGGTCTATTATTGGATAAAAGCTGTACGTGCATATCGCCTTATCTTTATAGATGATTTGAAACGGCTTACAAAAGATCATTTGTGTTAGTTTTGTTTATGGCCTTGTCAGAAGAGAAAGTGAAGCACCAATGATTTTTATCCATAGCCTTCGAGACTAGTCGAGAAAGGAAAGACGAATCGAATACTGTTGAGACATCCTTAGACCAGAAACCTGGTGGAAACGCTCGAAAGAAAATGGACTTAACAGTGCCTAGAGGTATTCAGGGCTCCAGAGGTGATGCTGAATTCTAGATTAAATCTACCTCCCAAGGACAAATACAATCTTCTCCATAGGATTCGCTTTGTTTTTTTTTGTTTTTGTTTTTGCTAGAAAGCCTCAAACAAAGTGAGAAGCCACTAGTGTAAAGGACTACGAAGAAGCAGAAATTAAGATGAAAGGGTCCAGGTCATAAAAAGGAGGAAAACAATAAGATGAAAGAGAGATTCAAAGTCTGGCAGTTTGAGGGGAAATGTTGCGACCTTAAAAAGACTTCCTTATTTGTGGAAGTACAACAGCATTTGAATGAAGATGCCGTAAGTTCCGAGTCAAGTGAGATGGCATAACGTGATCTGGAACTAAGAGATAAAGCTCATCAGAGCACTTCCTGTGGTAGTAACGAGAGCAAAGACAAAGACTGGCAACGTCACGTGACAAAGGTTGCAGAGTTGCAACAGTTACAAGAAAGGAACTACGCAAATTAGAAACCAACTTCTGAACTCAGTGGAAGAAATCCAAGAAACAAAATGGTGCCTCTGCCCAAATATAAAAACGGTATTCCATACAGAATTGTGGGCTCGTAAAGATACAGAATAGCCTCGGATGTAAGGTAATCTTTTGACCTATTCAATGACCCAAGCTTACAGAAAGCAGATCGAGTTACCGTCTACCAACCTCCATCCACAAAGCTTGAATCTATTCAATTCTATGATAGAATACACCTGCCGCCTAAAGTGCCCCAGAGTGGTATCACACCTGGAGCCTTAAGATTGTGAGGTGAAGTTCTTAAACGCACGTCCCTACTTGTATCCTCAAATGGATCTAGTGACGATATTGGAATGGAATTTGCGATTATGGAGTATAGAGTTATAATAATGAAACTAAAAAAGATAGTGGTAAGTAATATAATACAATTAACAGATAAGAAAATCATAAAACAGCCAGATATAGACGGCTGTTAATATTTAGGTACAATACTCACACACATCGAGATAAGACGAAAGTAGCTATCATTGAAGGAACATTGTAGAAAGAAAGATTTCGGAAAGTTAAAATTAGAGATTAAATATGCTACAAGTTCACTTTACAACCATGTGGTTCCGGGTTCAGTCTCACTGCGCGCTGCCTTGAGCAAGTGTCTTCTACTAAAGCTATCGGCCGACCACTGCCTTATGAGTGAATTCCGTAGACGGAATCTGTGAAGAATGCCATCGCATATATATATATATGTGTGTGTGTGTGTGTGTGTGTGTGTGTGTTAAGGCGCATGTGTGTATTTGTGTGAATGTGTGTGTTTGTCTTTGTCCTTCGCACCACTTGACAACTGCTACCTGTTTGTTTACGTTGCCGTAACCTAGCAGTTAGGCAAAAGAGATCGACAGAATAAGTACCAGGCTTAAAAAGAAAAATAAGTACTGAGTTCGATTTGTTCGACGAAAACCTTTCAAGATTGTGACCCAGCATGGCCGCTGTCCAATGTCTGAAACAAATAAAAAATAAAAGAAAGGCGATTAATGATATTGGCTTCAAATTTTGGCACAAGGCCAGTAATTTCAGGGGCGAGACTAAGTTGATTACATTGACACCAATGTTCATCTCGTACTTATTTTATCGACTTTGAAATGATGAAAGGCAAAGGCAAAGTCAACCTCGACGGAATTTGAACTTAGAACGTAATGACGGCATTTCGTCCGGCGTGCTAACAATTCTGCCCGTTCGCCTTCTTAGAAACTGAAGATATTAACATACAGACCATGCACGTTTTTGTGGATATTTACTATGAAAGAATTTTGAAATGGAATGGGAAAAGTTATATAAGAAATTCTCTTAAAAAAAAAAACAACTAAAGATCACACTGCAAACAATCGTTTTGTGTAACTAGAATTTCACTTTCTATTCTGCTCTTGTTTCCTCTAAAAACCTTGGGTAGGTTTTGATAGAGGTTCAGCTACCATTTTCAAGATGTCTAGTGACCGCGTCGGATCTCTCTCTTTTCTGATGGAGAATCACTTGGAGCTAATTCATTCCAGATTGATGACGACTAAGAGATATTTATTATTCTTTCGCAAAATAGAAGTCCATACGTTTCCTCATATGATCCTCCTGGGCCCAACATATCATCATTAATTTCTATATTTATTAATTAGACACAATGAAACTATACGGCCCAAGATAAGCATTTTGTTGGATGTGTATTGAATAACAGATAAGATGAAACTATCAGCCTTTTGCTCTTTGCTTTCTATTTATTTTATTCTATTTGTTTTACCTTGAATGAACGCCAGGAGGTGTTTTCTTTCCAAAAACCTTTTCTTTGACCTCTCTGTAATAACTGACTTTTGTTAAATGACCCTTCCATGAAGGTATCCTTCACCTAAGAAATAACATTCGCGGCACAGTTATTTTCTGAGGTTTTCCCCCTCTTCAAATCTAACGAAATAACTTTGTCGTTTGATCTTCTCAGGTAAGTAGCGTCTGTCTTCCATTCCATCTTCATCGTTAAAAGATGCCGAGAATCCGTTACAAGGAATTCTTTTTACCGATCGCTCAGTACATACATACGCGCAATACACATATAGATACATAATAAATACACACACACATTCGTGTGTGTATATATATATATATA
>NC_068989.1:7715828-7717166 GCF_001194135.2 Octopus bimaculoides
CTGGGTACAGGACATTGCAAACAAAACGTAGACAAGAAAACACACAAGCCACATAGAGAACATTCTCCTTCATCAGCTACCCCCGTTTTAACACCGGCGTTTCGATATATATATATATGTATATATGCATATATATTTGCATATATATATATATATATATATATATATATATATTGTCCTCTATTGCGTTTTTGTTCCATTTTTATATTTATATATACATACATACATAGACATACATAGACATGCTTGTATGTAAGTATATATATATATATACACATACATACTCATATATAGACATGCATGTATGTAAGAATACACATACGTATATATATATTTATACATACATGTGTACAGAGATAGACTCATGCACATAGACATACATACATACCTACCTACATACATACATACATACATACATACACGCATGCATACATACATACATACATACATACGTACATACATACATACATACATACATACATGCATGCACATATAGCTACCTGCACACGTTATGTCTAGCTGTATATGTAAATATTCTTGAGTATATATGTATATGCGCTCACACTCACATACATATATTTATACGTACACCATTCGCAATCACAACCAGGAGAGAGAGAGAGAGAGAGAGAGAGAGAGAGAGAGAGAGAGAGAGAGAGAGAGAGAGAGAGAGAGAGAGAGAGAGAGAGAGAGAGAGCAAATATACATATACACATCAAATACATGCATAACGTTTCTCGGAGAAATTCTGGGCAACTAACTTACTGCAGCTTATCAAATTACAAGCACCTAAAATACTATTTACTCCATCATATTCATTCACATATACCCACACCGTCTAATTATTCACACACACGCACAGATGCACATACACAAGTACACAAGCACACGCGCACCTACTCCCATACTCACTTATACGTGTTCATGAGTATCCAGGCCACTTAATATACATGAATTAAATCAGTTATGTAAGTTGGTGTTTGGCTCCAGGGCAATCCTGAATGACAAAACTGAGGAGTAAAGATATTCCTTCGCTGACTAAACCCATCAAGTTATCTATGATTAATGAACCAACGGCCACATTATCAAACATGTCAATTTCCATGACGGTGGGATAGGATTTCAAGTGGATTTAGCTATCATTTCTAACGGGTCCTACAATTACATAAAATCTTTCACGTTGGCTCCAGGTACGTAAGATGTCGTAACTGAATACGAATAAAAACTACTTTTTTTTTGTACGCGTGTGGTTATATGCGAAATTTTTAATTAAGGACAAATGTTTGACTTTGAGAGAGTCACTGTGTGCGTGCGTGTGTGTGTGTGTGTGTGTGTGTG
>NC_068989.1:7718235-7721058 GCF_001194135.2 Octopus bimaculoides
ATATATACATATATATATGTATGTATGTATGTATGTATGTATGTATGTAGACGTAACCATATGCTTATCAAGGTGAGTGGGAGCGTGTGCATAAATGTGTGCAACCGTGTGTGTGTGACAATGTGTGTATGTGTATGTATCTGCGTGTGCGCGTGTATATAATATATATATATATTAAGGAAATGCTGAAAATATTTTTTTTTTCTGGTGGGGGACAGAAAACGAAAGCTAATTATAAAGTGTTATCAAAACAGAAACGACAGATTGTGTTTAATATGAACTGATTAGAAAACTTAAAAAAAATATGTATAATTAACCATTTCTTTTTAAGCAGAAAGTTGGTCAGCCGCATTTAATTCGAGCCCGATTTTGATATAGGGAAAAAAGTATGAATAAATTACAGTTTGTTTAACCGGAGATCACTTTTGAGAGAGACTAGAATCTAAAAATCGGGCAAATAGTTTATTTGGAACATAAATTTATAATAGATATTCTTCTAACTTATATTAAGCTGCTTGGTGGTTCCGGTCGAAACAGCATATATATGTGTGTGTGTGTGTGTGTGTGTGTGTGTGAACGTAACCCATGTAAGCTTTTTTCTTGCTTTCTTCTCGTTTTTATCTCCTTTCCTCTCTCTTCTTCTCTCTTGTGCCTCCTGAACTTTCCTCTAGCATCTGATGAAGGACCAAATCCGAAACGTGTCATATTTTACTCTATAGGTTTTACTTTATAACACTTTTTTCTTCGGCCACTCTAATAATATGAACCGTGAACAGCCCATGAACCTTTATTGCTTTTATCATTTGATTTGTTTATAAATATATTTATATATATACACACACACACAGATATATATATGAGACGTATCCAGGTGTAGGTGGTTTATCCGGTATTTCCTGGAGGAATTTGTTTGAAAATTGTGAGGTCTTTTTCTATTTTAATTTCTTTGGGGATAACTTTGAAAAGAGCAGAACCATTTGCAGTGACGAAATTGAGTCACTATGTTCTTTTGTGATGTGACCTGGACCTTTGTAGGGCACGCATTGCACAGGGGTCTAACCTCGGGTGAATTTTAAACATAATACCGATATCGTTTGGATAATATTGGTGGAATATTTTTCACATAGTGCAAATAATGTATCGCTCACGGCGGCGTTGCAGAGAATAGAGTTTCAGCTGTTTAAGTCGAACCCAATAATCATGCTATTTATTTTTTTAATGATTGTTCTTTGTGGCGCTTCGATCCTCATTACGGTTTTTTTTAATAGAGAACCACAATGAGCAGCAGTGTTCGAGGTGGGGCCTAGCGAATGTGGAGAAGAGAAGGATGATGGTCTCATGATCCCTAGATTGAAAAGTTCCGAGGATCCATGGGCAAATTCTGCGGGCAACATCGACTTTTTAGTTGATGTGCACACTCCAACTAAAGTTGCTGTCGACAGTTACACCTAAGTCTCTGATATTATCCAACGGTTCAAGTAGGTCTCCCGACCGTAGTGTATTTGGCATATATATATTTACTCACTCTGTGATTGAACTCATGTGTTCTAGATACACTCCTGCATTTCACATTTAATCAGTGCTTATATTTACAATTTCACGCTGAATATACATAGATAGAGACACTCGCGCGCATGTGCCTGGATATTTATTCATACATAAATAAGCATGATTCATATTTTGGTAAAAACACATTACGTCTTAAATCTGACACCCAGTTGTAATTAAAAGAAACCTGAAAAACTTAATTAAGAGATATCATTACCAAAAATTCTGTCGGTTGAGAGAGATGACATCTGTCATTTGATGGGGATTATTTATATTTCAACGTAAACATTTATCTTTTTCCTTTCAGCCTTTACTTGTCTCAGTAGTCAATGAACTGCGGCCATGCTGGGGCACCGCTTGAAGAGTTTAATCGAACAAATCGTTCCAGTACTTATTTTCCTGTAAGTCTGGTAGTTATTCATTCTATCGGTTACTTTTGCCAAGCCACTAAGTTACGGTTATGTAAACAAACCAACATCCTATTATCAAACGGTGGTAGGGACAAACATAACACAATCACAACATGCACATATATACGATGGGATTGCTCACAGTCTCCGTCTGCCAAATTCACTGACAAAGCATTGGTCGGCGGGGCTATAATAAAAAGCAATTATCCGAGGTGTCACCCAGGGGGACTAAACTCAAAGCCACTCAGTTGAAAAGTGATCTTCTTAAGCACATTACCATAGCTGCGTCTATAACTATAAGCTTTCACTTCTTTTGACCTTTTGTCGTTTAGATTTTCTTTATCATCTCAAATTCGATCTGTAAGTTTTAGACATACATTTATAACCAGGAACGTCAGCAGGAGGTAGTTTAGAGTTCGAATCATTGACCCGACAGAGTTACTAATAATATTTTCTACCGAAACCGCCAATTGTCAAAGAGAGAATTAAATGATTCGGGTTTGCCAGCCTCGGCCATTTGGCTGCGTTGCTCGATTTTCCAAGTTAGTCCCAGCTGATCGTGTTCTCTTCGCTGGGTTGACGGCTCGCGTTGGCCGACCATGTGCCCTCTGGTCACGGTAGATGAGGAGGTATTTTGCGGTGGGGTGGAGGGAGAAGCTGGGACTGTACTCGACAGGTCGTCCGGGAGGACCTAGAATTAGACCAACAGACGGAGGATGCAACAACGCGCTGCAACGGTGCCCCGTTAATTGTTGATATGACATAGTATGTCATAAGTGTCTGTATATTGTCTTTATTGTCCTTTTGGTTGTAAAATAAACGGATAATTCAACATAGTACAGTGTCTGCAAGTTGATGAGCACCT
>NC_068989.1:7721627-7724329 GCF_001194135.2 Octopus bimaculoides
ATATATATATATATATATATATACATATACATACACACGTAAATACATACATACATGCATGCATACATACATACATACATACAAAAATACACATACATATATAGTCGTCAGAACGTATTCAAATTAATAAATCAAATGTGTGTAGCTTTCTGTATCATGTGTCTCTATAAGTGTGCAAGTTTCTTAGGCTCTGTGTCTCCGATTAATTATTCGTTTGTGCCTGTACACGTTGCTGAGTTGCTATATACAGCAATATACACGTAGGTATTTTTCTCTATGTATGTATGTATGCGCGTGCATAAGTATCTATATATGCATGCGATATGCATGTGCGCATGTCCTTATGTATTGTGTCATAATGGCAAGTGAGAGCCTCGTGTGGCGCTAAAATTCCAGAGAACTCGAGTTGCCGACCAAGATTCTATTCACAGTTGGAGCCCTCTTTAACTTACTTCACCTAATGTTGTTGGAAACGGTCTGAGTATGATAACACGCCGTATTTCTTTTCAGTCATGAAATTTGAGTCGTCGCCCCAGTATACATACATAAATGTATGCGCGCAAACACACAGACACACACACGTGTGTGTATGTATGTATGCATGTATGTATGTATGCATGTATGTATATATGTGTGTGTGTGTGCGTGTCGGCGCACATGGTGTAGACGTGGCTGCGTGATAAGTTGTTTGCTTCCAAACCAGCATGGCACCTTGGGCAAGTTTCTCCAACTTTACCCTTGATACACTTCTTATGTATGTATGTATGTATGTATGAGTGTATATATAAATATATATATGTATGTATGTATGTATGAGTGTATATATAAATATAATACGGCTTCAGCTGATCTGATCAACGGAACAGCCTGCTCGTGAAATTAACGTGCAAGTGGCTGAGCACTCCACAGACACGTGTACCCTTAATGTAGTTCCCAGGAAGATTCAGCGTGACACAGAGTGTGACAAGGCTGGCCCTTTGAATTACAGGCACAACAGAAACAGGAAGTAAGAGTGAGAGAAAGTTGTGGTGAAAGAGTACAGCAGGGTTCGCCACCATCCCCTGCCAAAGCTTCGTGGAGCTTTAGGTGTTTTCGATCAGTAAACACTCACACCGCCCGATCTAGGAATCGAACCCGCGATCCTACGACTGCGAGCCCTCTGTCCTAACTACTAGACCATTGCGCCTCCACATATATGTATGTATGTATGTATGTATCTATGTATGTACGTACGTACGTATATACGACTGCATAATCGAAATTATGAAGCCACTGTAACACATCTGGTATATGTTTAATATACGTACTAAAATTATTAAGTCATTAATTGGTTTAATGTCAAATTGTTTCTGTTATAACTCTGTGCGTTAGTAGAGATTAATTATATATTTCATTCTGTTTATAACTTATATCTTGCCTGAAGATCCTGTACACCCACAGAGGAAACTCCTTGTAGCAGGTGACTGACTCAATCAAAATAATATATATTCATAAACGCATAATATTCAAAATATAATATATATGAATAATATAATATATAATATTACACACACACATATATATATATATATATATATATATGTATATATATACAAATTTTAATATACCCCAGGGAAGTGGCAACTGGTTTAGCATCAACACATATTAAAACTACTGTAAACCATTTAACAAGAATATATCGGTTTTAACTTTTGGCACAAGGCCTGCAATTTTGTGGGAGGGGATCAGTTGATAACATCGACCCCAGTGTTCAACAGGTACTTATTTTATAGACCCCGAGATGATGAAAAGTAAAGATGACGTTGGCGGAATTTGAACTCAGAACGTGTGGACAGACGAAATGCCGCTAAGCATTTCGCCCTACGTGCTAACGATTCTGCCAATTCGCCGCCTTTTTTTTTTCAATAAAATATCCTTTTCTACGCTAGGCACAAGGCCCGATATTTTGTGGGAGGGGGCCAGTCAATTAGATCGACACCAGTACGCAACTGGTACTTAATTTATCGACTCCGAAAGGCTGAAATGCAAAGTTGGCCTCGGCAGAATTTGAACTCAGACGAAATACTGCTAAGCATTTCGCCCGGCGTGCTAACGTGCCAGCTAACCGCCAATTTTTTTTTTTTTTTTTTTTTTTTTTTTTTTTTTTTGCAATAAAATATTAAAAGGATTAAATTATTTCTAATACACAAGTCATCGTTTACATAACACCTGGAATTCATTTTATAATTCAGAAATATGTTTAATATTTTCGCATTATTAGACAGATACGATTTCTTTCACGTCTAAACGCTGGCAATTGACTTCATTAATACCTACGGCGAACTCTGGGCAGTTACTGAAGGCACGTGCCTTATACATACGTTTATACACACACATAGACACACACACACACACACACACACACAAACACACACACACACATACACAGACATAAACATACACACTAATGCATCCACACATATAAACATAAGTGAGAACATAATTTAACTCGCACGTTTTCTGTCCCTTACATTGTATGACATCAACGATCGTCTTTGTGTATTTTCAATGACATCATGTCTGTTTCTTAATTTACATTTTTCTCGCATCTTCATCATCATCATCATCGTCCTCTTCTTCTTCTTCTTCTTCTTCTTCTTTTTCTTCTTCTTCTTCTTCTTCTTCTTCTTCTTTTTCTTCTTCTTCTTCTTCTTCTTCTTCTT
>NC_068989.1:7724424-7725016 GCF_001194135.2 Octopus bimaculoides
CCCGCCGTTTCGTCTCCTGTCCCCCCCGTCTTACGAAAGTCCTCCCTTCTGCTTTTCGTCACCCACTGTCAGCGCCTCCAGCCCCGCCGCCAAAGCCACCACCACTACCACCACCACCACTACTACTACTACTACTATTACTACTACTACTACTACTACTACTACTACTACTACTACTACTACTACTCCGTCATCATCTCCCCGAATTCACCACCACCACCACCACCACCACCACTATCATCACCACCATCATCACCATTACCTTTAGCGTCACCACTGCCACTGCTACAATAACTTCATAACCTCCACCACCACCACCACCTCCACCACCAATAACAACAACAACAACACTATCATCATCACTATTGCCTTCCCATCACAATCAGGGCATCATCATCATCATCATAAACATCATCATCAATTGCAGCCTTCAACTTCCCCCCTCTCCCACCCACACCCAAAATCAGCATCGCCATCACATCATTATTGCCGACCCCTTCAAGGCACCCTCCATCACCACATTTTCTCCCCACCCCTGCAACTACTACCGACTCTGCCATCATAATTAGCCACCACCACCACCACCACCACC
>NC_068989.1:7726347-7727173 GCF_001194135.2 Octopus bimaculoides
GAAATTTTGGGGGAGGGGGCCAGTCGATTAGTTCGACCTCAGTACGCAGCTGGTACTTAATTCATCGACCCCGAAAGGATGAAAGGCAAAGTCGACCTCGTGGAGCTTTAGGTGTTTTCGCTCAATAAACACCCACAACGACCGGTCTGGGAAATCGAAACCGCGATCCTACGACCGCGAGTCCGCTGCCCTAACCGCTAGGCCATTGCGCCTGCACATACATACATACATATATATGCATACAAAAATACCCTGTTGATGTTGCTGAAATTCCAATGAAGAAGCCTTGGATTTAGGTTAGAAACCGGCTCTATCTTTCGCTTGGCAAGAAATCTTGAAATAAGACGGAATAATGACATCTACACATACGTACATTCATAATTTATGGTAGCAGGGCCCGGGTTTACACGAGTTTTCACAACTAGTCATCACTCCCACCTCATGATAGCCGCTTAATAACGAGTAATGAAATGGCTTGAACTAATATATACAATATATTGACTTCACCTGAGCTTTTGTGCTCTGTTTACTTAATCCGTAAACATTTCAAGAAGCGAAAAAAAAAATATTGAAACAAAAAAAAGCAGTAAGGAAACTACAGTATCTCGACTTAAATCAATATTATATACAGACATACATACACACACACACACACACACATATATATATATATATATGTAGTCACATATACGCAAGCACATACGCACACACATCAATTCAATTCACTTTACATCTCCTGACTTCAGAGCAACCTTCTGACGAGAGAGATGACGAGATGGAATCTCATTGGATGATGCAATAAATTAAGTCTGTCTGCCTGTTCTTT
>NC_068989.1:7727368-7728887 GCF_001194135.2 Octopus bimaculoides
ATACATATATATATATATATATTTTATATATATATATATATATTATATATATTATATATATATATATATATATATACATATATATATATATATATATATATGTATGTATGTAGTTGAGAAAATGACGAAGGAAACGACCATAGACATTACCATACCTGGGGATATACGAATGGATGCTGAGAGGACTGGAAAATAATTGAAAGATATAAACCACAAATCTGAGCAATGGAGACAGTAACTGACATTTTTGTAGTTGTTGGGGGCAGCGAGAACATTAAGAGCCAGGTTTGAGAAATTTGTTGGAGAAATTGGGATTGACATGAGTGTAGAACACGCTCAGAAGACTGCTTTATGGGGGACAGCGAGGATTTTCTGACTGGTACTTGAATGTTAAATATCATGAAAGAAAACCCTGTGAGGCACTTAAAACAGATTTGGGTGGAGAAATCAAGAAGTGAAATGATAATTATGGTTTCAAAATTTGGCACAAGGCGTACCATTTTGGAGCGAGTGCTTGTCGCTTACAACGACCTGAGAGCTCAACTGGTACCCTGCAAAGATGAAAGGTAAAATCGACCTTGGTGAGAGTTGAGCTGAGAACATATACAACCCGAAGAAACGCCGCTAAGCATTTTGTCCGACGTGCTAATGATTCTGCCAGCTCACTTTCTTAATCTGTATATTATTTTATTTATGCGCCCTTTTAAAGCCTAGCCAGGCTCATGGGTCCGGTTTCCCGGTTTCTATGGCGTATGTGTCCCCCCACCCCACCCCAGCAGGACGGGACACCAGTCCATCGCAGCTTTACTCAAGAAACAGGAAGAAAGAGTGAGAGAAAGTTGGGGCGAAAGAGTACAACAGGGGTCGCCACCACCACTACCTGCAGGAGCCTCGTGGAGCCTTAGGTGTTTTCGCTCAATAAACACACGATTCTGGGAATCGAAGCCGCAATCCTGTGACCGCGAGTCCGCTGCCCTAAC
Source organism: Octopus bimaculoides (assembly GCF_001194135.2). Classification (NCBI taxonomy): domain Eukaryota; kingdom Metazoa; phylum Mollusca; class Cephalopoda; order Octopoda; family Octopodidae; genus Octopus; species Octopus bimaculoides. The sequence goes on from NC_068989.1 coordinate 7,728,349, forward strand.
CACTGGGCCATTGCACCTCCACTGTCTGTATATTAAGTATTCCTAAAAATAACCAGCATGTTTAGATAATCAGTCTCCAGTTTCAATAAAGCCGTGTTGATTATTAATAATGCTATTTGTTGTCGTTGTTGTTGTTGTTGTTGTTGTTGTTGTTGTTGTTGATACTGTTGTTGTTGTGTTTACCACTGATTCCGAGTGAACCATCGCACTTCTAGTCTCACATGAACCATTTCTCCAGGAAATCTGCTGCAGACACAGGAAATGATGTAGTGGTATCTCACAGCATGTAACTGTTATAAATAGAGACACCTGTGATACGTGCAGATAACTCATGAAAGGGGTGGGGTGAAGTAGGAGCGGGGTGGGGGTAGGGGGTGAAGTGTGCAAACATTTACGTATTTCTCTGGCTGAACGGCTGATAATGACGATTGTGCAGTAACAACAACAACAACATCAATGAAAATAATAATAATTTTGATTATGAAGATGATGATGGTGATGATGATGATGATGATGATGATGATGATGATGATGATGAT
>NC_068989.1:7729319-7730571 GCF_001194135.2 Octopus bimaculoides
TAGTCGATTACATCGACCCAGTATTTAACTGGTACTTATTATATCAATCCCCGAAAGGATGAAAGGCAAAATCGACTTCGGCAGAATTTGAACTCAGAACATAAAAACGGACGAAATGCCGCTAAGCATTTTGCCCGGCGCGGTAACGATTCGGCCAGCTCGCCACCTTTATAATAATAATAATAATAATAATAATAATAATAACAACAACAACAACAATACTAGTGATAACTGTGGCGGTGATTGAGGGATAGTATGAGGGATGAGATGATAGCAGTGAAGATGTCTTGATGATAAATAGAGGTGGTAGGCGTGCTGGTGTTGTAGAGATGATGAAACGTTGGAAGTAGGGATGGTGCTTTATGATGAGATTGTGGTGGTTGGTGTGGTGATAGTGGTAGGGGTACAGGTTATGATGGTGGTGGAGGCGGTAGTAGATGGCGTAACTATGGTTGTTAGAATTACGACTATGATGGCAGCACTTGGTGTAGAAGTAGTAGTAGTAGTAGTAGTAGTAGTAGTAGTAGTAGTAGTAGTAGTAGAAACCGTAGTTGTTGTCGGTGTAGTAGTAGTAGTGGTAGTAGTTGTATTGGTGGTGGTGGTCGTAAATGTGAAGGTTGTGTTGGTGGTAGTAGTGATAGTTTTCCTGGATATGACTTCAAACTACATCTGATCGTGGGTCCCTGTTTTGAGAGTTTCGGTGGGGTTTTGAGGAATGCGGAACCACCTGTTATTGTTCCCAGGGCTACTCTAACTCGCAGTTGTTACACCTCTCAAGATCCCAGCTACATGTTAATTAACATGCCAAGGGCCTCAACAGTCCCAGAGCACATGTGGCCTTTCAGCTCTTTAGCTGCTTATCTCAGAGAAGGCAACACAATACATATCCAGCACTTGAAAACTACTGGGATCGTGGCACTTTTTGCACCAGACCAAGTTTTAAGGATGAGGTAGTGGAACTGGCCCTGTACAAACCATGCTCCCTCTAATCCTTTTTTTATAGGCACAAGGTCTCAAGAAAGAGCAGAGAAAGACTAACAATATCAACAGCTTTTTCTTTATTCTGTTGAAAGGTAACAGAGTAAAGAAAACCAACCAATTACTTCTTTCTCTTCTCTCTGTTTTGAAGAGCCATCGCTCTTCAGCAGACTGTTCACTCCACACAGCATTTGAGATTACTGACATATTTCCTTTCTTCCTTCAGATTAAACATTTTTATTAAATAGATAAATCATTGCCCGGAGCTGATATT
>NC_068989.1:7731045-7731619 GCF_001194135.2 Octopus bimaculoides
TTTCTCTTTCTCATCTTTTTATTACACCTCCTCGATAAAACGCCAAAATCACATTATAGTCCAAAGCGAAGTAAAGTGACTGACCGTTATAAGGAATTCCTTTCCTAAGCTTGTTACTATGTGTATATATATATATATATATATATATATGGTTGTGTGTGTGTGTGTGTGTGTGTGTGTGTATGTGCGTATGTGTGTGCTTGTGTGTGTTTGTCCCCAGCACTTGACAACCGGTGCTGCTTTGTTTACGTTCCCGTAACTTGGATGTTCGTCAAATAAGACCGATAGAATAAGTACCAGGCTTTAAAAATATTACTGGAGTCGATTCATCCGACTAGGTTGTGCTCCAGCATGGCCGCAGTCTAATGACTGAAACAAATACAATATATATATATATGTGTGTGTGTGTGTGTGTCTTTATATATATGTATATATGTATGCATGTATGCATATGTATATATAAATATGTATGAAACAAATAAATAAATAAATAAATAAGCATATATATACATATGTATATATGTGTATAAAAATACATATATATATATATACATATATACGTATATGTATGTAT
>NC_068989.1:7736437-7737597 GCF_001194135.2 Octopus bimaculoides
TATATAGAGAGAGAGAGAGAGAGAGAGAGAGATAGATAGATAGATAGATAGATAGATAGATAGATAGATAGATAGATAGACAGGCAGATAGAGAGATACATAGACAGACAGACAGACAGACAGATAGACAGACAGATAGATAGATAGATAGATAGATAGATAGATAGATGGAAGCAAGAAGAGAGGCGAAGAAAGAGCTGAAAGACAGAGGAAGGAAGACAGCGACTGAGTGCATGTAAAAGAGAGAAGCATGGAAAACATTGTGTAGTTATGTGTGTGTATAGATTGTACGTATAAGTAGCTTTTAGTCTAATCTTAGAAATATATCGCGTAAAGAATCTTTAAGAACAGCGAAAGAAACGAATAAAAAACCAGCAGAATAGAAAAAGTAGGTATTAAAACAACTGACAGCTAACCCCATCGTTCAAGAACCACACATACACATATACACACATGCATAGATTCATACCGATTGAAAAACATGTGTAAATATACATATACATAATATACACACACGCCTGAGTGTACCAGTAGATATACATAAACTTAAACATTACTTATATGCTGGCTCTTTGATTTTACTGGTTTTTTTTTGGTTTGTTTTGTTACTTCTCCATGTCTGTGTTTCCTGCAACACTGTTTTTTAAAGATATTATAATTTTTGTGCTGTTGGCATTAAAACTGCCATTAACAAGTCTTTTTGTGGATTTCTAAGACCGGGAACACGGGTTAAATGAGGATATCTGAATAAACACTGAACCATATCGTTTCCAGAGGTTTGTTTAGTGTTTGTGGGAAAGAAAGTAGCCATAAAGACAGTAATAGTAGTAGTGGTAATAATAATAATAATAATAATAATAATAATAATAATAATAATAATAATAATATTAAAATTATAAAATAAAAATAATAATAATAAAATTATTATTTCAAATTTTTGCCACAAGGGTAGTTTGGGGTAGGTGCAGGATGAGTCGATTACATCGACCCCAGTGTTCAACTGGTACTTATTTTATCGACCCCCGCAAGGATGAAAAGTAAAGTCGACTTCGGTGGGATTTGAACTCAGAACGTGGAGACGGACGAAATACCGCTAAGTACTTCATCCAGCGGGCTAACGATTCTGCCAGCTCGCCGCTTGAATAATAATAATAATAATA
>NC_068989.1:7738946-7740044 GCF_001194135.2 Octopus bimaculoides
TATATATATATATATATAAATATATATATATATATATACGTATACTTTTATGAACATCAGCCCAAAGTCTGCGGCTATGCTGGGACAAAATATGTTTTCTGTGTCTATACATGTGTGTACACATACATATATATATATATATATATATATATGTATACACACACACATATATAGCATCTTAGCACACTTATCCTATATACGCACACTCATACACAAAGACACACAGACCACATTCACAGTAATCTTTATTCTTCTTAGTGCATTCTTCACAAAGTAAAAACCAACCAACTAACCAGCCATCTAACCAGCCAACCAACCACTCAGCCAACGAACCAACTGACAAACCAACCAACACACCAGTCTCTAGTAGCTCTACCAGAACAAACATCATTGCTCACTTGTTCGAAAATATCTTGAACTGTTGATGTTATATCGGTAATTTTTCCTCGCTAGCTGATAATCTGGTCGGTTGTTTAGTTGGATAAGCCCATTCAAACTATCTTACTGTCTGCACATAAATAACATATAGATGCTTAGGAGACTTCATAGTTATTTACCAGGTGAATCTTATCGTTCTTATATTCTGATATTCTCCGTTCTGGGATGCCGATACGACTGCTGTTGTTTACACTATTTTGTTTGTTTTTGCATCAATTTTTTGGTAAGTGCTGGCAACGGTCATTACTCTCGTACGTAAATTCTTATTTGTTTCCAACTAATGTTGCAATGTGCGTAATTGAAATATAAACATACAGGATTGTTTCCATAGGAATAGGATAGTTCGCGAATCTTCTCCCCCAAAAAAGAGCCGTTAGTGTACGAAAGTTAAATAAAATCTTAATGTTGGGCTTTTATAGTTACTGGTGCTGAGGGGGGGGCAGCAAGCTGGCAGAATCGTTAGCACCCAGGATAAAAAGCTGAACACAATTTCTTCTAGCGCTATATTCCGAGTTTCAATGCCTCTGATGTCGACTTTGCCTTTCAGCGGTTCGGGTTCAATAAAATAAGGATCAGCCAAGCACTAGAATTGATGTAACTGACTTACCCCATCCCTTTAAATTGCTGGCCTTGTGTTGAAATTAGAAACGAGGCGCAGGA
>NC_068989.1:7740431-7741210 GCF_001194135.2 Octopus bimaculoides
TATATATATATATATATATGTTGTCAATTGAAATGAACGAACATTAAAATTAACAGTAACAGACAAGAGGACGTGCAGAGGGAATATAATCAGCTTGACACTTAGTAAAAAGGAGAGAGTCTTTGACTTTCCGTGCATAGCTCTTTGTCGAAAAGGAAAAAGGGTAAAGTCCAAAAAAAAGAAAAGAAATGGATGACAGGACGTATTCCCGCCACTATGCACACATACAGGTTAATTGGCTGTAGATTGAGTTACTCAAGGGCCGAAAATTTCGTGCAATACACATTTCAAATTTTGATAAGTGCAATGGAAGAAACGTTCAACCCTTGAGTGACCGACGTAACTTTACAGACGATTAAAGCACATGCGCGCACACACATACACATACACGCACCTATGTTAATGCACATAAATATATACGTATACATACACACATATACATGCCTGCTACTACTACTACTACTACTACTACTACTACTACTACTACTACTACTATGTGTTTTAAGTAAATAAGCACTTGATTTCCTGCAATACAGAAAGCATTTAGTCATGGATTGTTTAAAGAGATTTTCGTATTAGTTCGCAGTGAAATTGTTTTTAGTGAGAAGAGTCTAAGCAAAACATCAGACAAACGTTTTGTTGATCGCTTTCACTGATGTCTTGTAATTAACACTGCATCATTCATGCATTATTCACACGGACACATATATAAACAATGCACACACACACACACACACACACACACATAGTTGTGTGGATAAGTGTGTGTCTATATACAT
>NC_068989.1:7742179-7742682 GCF_001194135.2 Octopus bimaculoides
CATACATAGATACATACATAAATACATACATACATGCATACATACTGACATACATATATACTCAATTCAAATAAACGAATAAACAAAAAACGAAGAAATACGAACGTGAGGACTTGCACAGTTAAACGTTTCGAGCGTAGCTCTTCGTCGGAAAGGCGAAAGGGAGAAATGTCCAAAGAACGAAAAGAAACCTCCAACGGCGATTCTCCTTATATATGACACTCAGTGGTGCTCAAAAGATCCAAGCAATTACTTTACCTCAACCGGTCCAGCTCTCTTTAATACCATACCAAAATACGTCAAAACGGAAACGGATCCTATAAAATTCAAAAGTTCACTGGACAAACTTCTTCAAAAGATCCCGGACCAATCTCCTACATCCGGATATGTCTCCAACAATAATAACTCTTTGCTAGAGTGGGCCATAGTGCCACATATATGACTGGTACTATTAAGTTGGACATGGCCTGGACCTATACTGGCCGAAACCTGTCAAAGTTATC
>NC_068989.1:7742692-7743299 GCF_001194135.2 Octopus bimaculoides
ATATATATATATATACACATATATGTTCATATATATATATGTGTGTGTGGTATATGTGTGTATGTGTGTGTGTATAACTATATAGTTATGCATGTATCTATCCATGAACACATACATAGGTACATATGTATGAATGTATGTATGTGTGTGTATGTGTATTTATGTATGTATGTATGTATCTGTGCATGAATATATATATATATATGTGTTTGTCTGTCTGTGTGTCATGCACATATGTGTGTGAGTATGTACGAGTATGTACGAGTATGTACGTATTTACTCATTTGAGTGTGAACCGAAGTTAAAGTAATACAATATAGTTTTGGGAGTTGAAGCTATATAACTTGTTAGCCCCAGTTCATCGCCTTTCTTCCGTTCTTCCAAAATAACCGACAGAAGATCTGAAATGATAATTCTTTTTTTTTTGTTTTTTTTTTCTTTTTGTTTTAAATTCATTCTGACTCTTCTTTCGTTTTCCTGTTCCGCTATCCTCGTTGATCGCAAATTTAGTTGGCAGAATCTAATATGGTAAATCATTCAACTGCTTCGATTAAATAAACACACACACACAATACTTCACATAACCATATATATATATATATATATA
>NC_068989.1:7744350-7744964 GCF_001194135.2 Octopus bimaculoides
ATATATATATATATATATATATTACCTTACACCTTTCCAGACTGTGTTTAGATCGGTCAAATAATAAAACAAAAATCTCTTTAATAAACACAATCAAACGAACTCAACAGACAACTAGCTCGATTCACAGACAGAATTTATATCCACTTAAAGGTGTGTTTTGCTAACCATATGAACACACGTCAGCATACAAACCTGCGTGTGCGTATATAAATATATACACACATTTAAATATATAGGTACGTTTGTATGTATGATTTAACGTGGAGTGTTGCAGAGAAACAAAAATAATAACATGACCAGGTCCCGATAACTCCGAATCTAAACATGGCTACAGTGAAATAAATATTTCTAACTTCAACTATTTCCATTTGATCTTTCCTTCGTCTCTGGCAAAAACACCTTTCTCTATTTATCTCTCACTCGTTTGTTTGTTTGCTTATTTCTATCTATATCAATGCTCCTGAATATGCTGTGTGAGTATGCATATATGCATATATATGTACGTGTGTATACATACGCGCACACACCCAAATATATATATGCATAATATATACACACATATATATATTCATATATATGGGTGTGTATATATATATATATATATATATATA
>NC_068989.1:7745405-7746409 GCF_001194135.2 Octopus bimaculoides
TATATATATATATATATATATATATATATTTATATTTGAGCTTGAGTCATGGCCGCCCTCACGCACTTCTGACGAAGGATTCCGGAAGAAGCTTCCTGAGACCATTGCAGAGACGCTTCCGGAACAAAAAAAAAGAAACGTTATAAAATCGATTATAGCAGTGACTCGATCAATTCCTAGGGATATCTGAAGAAGGAATTTTTATATTCCGAAATATTATATCAGACTGTGGATGATTAAATCACAACAGTTATTATAGTGCATTGTTGTGCCATTCAAAACACATTATTATTTTTTACAAACAATACACAATGCTTCAAGCGAACTACAATACTCTCCCTTTTTGGGTCTCTGAATATTTGCCGTGAGAACCATTTTTTAAAAGGATTGTCAGTTACTTCCTTTCACGGTTTTCAACGAGGAACAGCTTGTTGCTTTTGCTGCTGCATCTACTACTACTACTACTACTACTACTTCTACTATGCTGCTGCTGCTACTACTACTACTACTACTACTACTACTACTACTACTACTACTACTACTACTACTCCAACCCTTTAATTCAGAAGATAAAGCTGAGAGGGTCTTGCAAAATCGATGAAGTGAAGAAATTTGTAGTTTGCAGCAAATCGTTGAGGACTGAGATACAAACATGAAAACAGATAAATAAATAAATAAATATGAATAAAAAAATAAATAACGAAAGAGTTTAGAAAACTGGTTGACTCCACACTTGTGTAATTAGGTATTGAGAAGAAAATATCGTCTCAGCTTACGTAAATAGATATTAGTAGTACACAATCACAGCATGACAATAAAATTTACTATATTACAATATTCTGATAGGTTTATAAATTTATAAATGTGCTGGTAAGGACAAGGTTATGTATCTTGAGTTTCAGTCCATATTATTAAGACTAGATGTAATATAAACATATTATAAATATATACATACATACATACATACATACATACATACATACATACATACATACATACATACA
>NC_068989.1:7747744-7748796 GCF_001194135.2 Octopus bimaculoides
ATATATATATATATATATAGTTCAAATAGGTTCGACAAACTACTAGAAACGCCATTTTGTATTATTGAACTATTTTTACTATCGACAATGTTAAATTCAAAACTGCTCTAGTCTTTAAGCGTTCATATATAGTGTATATATGAGTTGTACATCGTGATAAAGCTTCGTTTCATGTTTTTCCCTTTTGCAGATACTTATGTTTAGATATTTTAAAGTTTGTGACCAATATGACTTTTACAAAGAGGACAAATTGTTGGAGTATGGATGGCTGTAGCTTCAGTCAAAGAAACAGTTGAATAAATGCTTCAAGTATATATATGGCAAGTATATTATTGAATTCTTTTGGGCCTTTGGTTGTTCTCTACGGTAGAGTTAACGCCAAAGGCTATTTTGGTATTTTGGCTGACTATACGTAACTTATAGTACAAATATTGTTGCCTAATTATAGTGCTATCTTCCAGGACAATAATACACTGATTCACAGGGTGAATTATGAGCACAAAAGGGAAGTAGACCACTTGAATTGTACCTGCCCCCAATTAGAAAAAACTGGACATTTATAATGTATTTTGGGGCAGTGAATGAGAGGCAGCTGCTTTCCGCCAACATAAGTTGACCCTACTAAAGCTGGGTCTGTTTTGTATTAATGAGGGTTTAACCCCAAATTCCCTTAACAACCGTTCAGTACCTGTAAGAGTCGATTCCTCGGCGTATTAAAGCCGTGATTGATTCTAAAGGTAGATAAACTCCGAATTGAATAACAAACGTTATATTTAATCAAGTGTTTCTATTATTTTGTCCAATCCCTGTATATAATTATTTTTATTCAAACTGAAATTGAGAGTTTGGTGCACGACTCGAGTTTCACGACACTGCAATCTTCAGGCGACACACACACAGGCACAGACAGACAGACAGACAGACACACACAAACACACACACACACAAATACATAGATAGGTAGATATATAGGTAGGTAGATAGGTAGGTAGTTAGGTAGATAGATAGACAAGCAGACAGATAGATATATAGATATAGATACAGATATATAT
>NC_068989.1:7750477-7753583 GCF_001194135.2 Octopus bimaculoides
AGGATGTTAAGATGGCGAACTATGTTAGAGAGTGAAGAGAAGATTCTCGCCGCAGATAAACGGAGAACTGTGAGACTGGGTTGTCGAGGTGGATGAGAAGATGATGCATGTGTTTTAGTTGTTGAATGGAGGATGTTGTTGAAGAAAAAGGAATGGATGGAGAAAGAATGTGGTGGAGTGAAAACGAAAAGTTGGGGAGAGAGAGAGAGAGAGAGAGAGAGAGAGAAAGACGGTAAAGAAGAAAGGAAAGAGAAACGGGATGAGGATTGAAGATGGTAGGAGGAAGAGGAAGAGGAGAGGAGAGGAGATGGAGGGGAAGGAGGGTGATAGCGGGAAAGGAAAAGTATATGAAGAAAACGACGGTCATGGTGGTGATGATGATGGCGATGATGATGATGATGATGGTGATGATGATGATGATGATGATGATGATGATGATGATGGTGATGATGATGCAATGATTACGAGGTTGATGGTGGTGATGATGATGATGATGATGAAGACGATGTTGATTGGGAAAAGAAAATCGATGTTGATTAGGAAAAGAAAGAAAACTAGATAATTCGGAAAAGAAGAAAAAGAGGAAAGCTGCAATACACGTAAGATGCGATGATCATTAATCTCAGAGAGAGAGACAAACCTCCAAAATTAAAAAAAATTTTTTTTTTTAATTAACAAATCTAAATAAATAAATAAATGACAAAATGTGAGATTAAAGAAAGGGAAATGATGTAACTATAAGAATCTGCTCTACTCTAGGCACTGCTGTAAACAACAGAAGTGAGCTAGAAGTTTAAAACTTTCAGGTTGGGTTCCTAGTAATGACCAATTGAAATTTTGGTGATTATCCAACCATCTCATACTTGGTCTACTCCTTAGGTCTTCTGCCAGTTGGCTCAGCTTGGGGAATCTGCCTTACGATTCTTTCCTGCGACATTCTAATCACACGTTGGTTGTATCGGAGATGTGATCTCTCAATGCAGAGAAGTATATACAAGAAGTACGCATGGCGAAAGGCGTTCGTTCCAGTTGTAACTGACTCGTTTTACGTATTTTAGACGCAGTATATTCTTTGAATGCACTTTTCGGCATGTAAGATAGTGATCTGAACAAGAATTTTGGCTGCTATTTCAAGCAAGTGAGGGAACCACATGGAAACTCCGGAAATTATGATTATGCCGATGATGATGATGATGATGATGATGATGATGATGATGATGGTTGTGGTGTGATGGTGATGGTGGTGGTAGTGTTGTTGGAGCTGGTGTTGGCGGTGGTGTTGATGTTGGTGGTGGTGGTCGTGGTGGTGTTGGTGGTGTTGGTGATCATGACGAAGACTTCAACGACGACGACGACGATGATAAAGAGGATAATGTTGATGATGATGATGATGATGATGACGACGACGACGACGACGACGACGACGATGAAGATTGCAATGAGGTCACACAACAATCCACAATTCCATCGTGTCTCACTGAAAATAATGGTACTCTATTTCTGCAATCATTTATGTATAGTTCCTGCAAAACTGTGCCCGTTTTATTTTTTCCCCCCTTTTGTTTATCTGCTTTCTATTTGTTATTTTATTTTATTTATTACTTTATTTTTTTTTCTTGTCTTCAACTCTACGTCATTGCCTGAAATCAGATCTTCTGCAAGTGACGTTTTTTTGTATATAATACATATTCTAGGTGTTGGCTGGCCACAAGCTACTTCTGTGTGGTTATTGTTTATTAAAAGCCGCTACACAATTAAGTGTTAAACACGTTGACATATTAAAGTATTGCACATAGTTTAACAGAGCACAGTTTCAGTTTTAGCTCCTTCTTCTTCTTCTTCTTCTTCTTCTTCTTCTTCTTCTTCTTCTTCTTCTTCTTCTTCTTCTTCTTCTTCCCTTATGTGCCAATGACACGGCTACATAAAGTTTGAAGCTATGCACCAGCACAGACTTGGTTTCCTACAAATAAGAAACAAGATAAGCAAAAACAAGATAAGAGAAAAAAAATGAAGCAGGAACAAAAACTACGCAAGTCCTACAACAACGACCACAACAAAAGATGAGTCATAATCTTTGGAATGGTTTTTTTATTGTTGGTTTCTTCTTAAGTCAGTTCTTTATATTTTTCTTTGTGTATTTTCCAATATATCTCTTTAACTGTTCATTTTTGTTTTAGAACGAACACACAATGGAAATGTTCATGTAAGACGTACATTCTGACATAAACTTTATTTCGGGGTATACTGACATTGTATGATTTATTGGGTTGGTGCATAATTATTACGGCTTGTTTTCAACAAATTTTATTCAACAAAAGCAATAACAACATGAAACAAAAACATTTTTAGATAATTATTCCGGAACATATTCACCATCTACTTCAATTACTGCTTCCCATTTGCTTGGCAGACGATCAGACCGTCATTTAAAGATGTTTTTGTTGAATATTGTTATTGTTTTTGTTGAATAAAATTTGTTGAAAACAAGCCGCAATAATTATGCACCAAACCAATACTAGGAAACATCTCTGAACAATAAATAGGTTTTCCTTTTAGAATTTCATTACGAATGATGTTTCAATGATTCCTAAAAGCAAAGTTGATGTTGTTGCTCTGCCCAATGTCATCTCTGATGGAGCATGGCCGTCTGTTCTTATTCGTCAATGGCTTCCAAATTTTCTAATTCTTGGAAATGTTTCATAAATTTTTGCATGCCGTACAAAAGTAATATTAAAATTTGAAGATGAAAAATTCAACAATCCACTTATAAATGTTTCTTTTTTAATTGAACCATAGAGAAAAGTATGGGTGAAAAATTTGAGCATAAAATATGAATGAAAAATTTGAATCGTTGTATAAAATCCATTTACTCACAATTCCTGGAAGAGTGGTTGCGGTAGAATCCTCAGGCATCTCCTCCATCAGGCCCAGTCAAAAGTAACTGTCATTACTGTTCCATGTTGGATGCCAGATGCAATCAATTGAGACTATGGATAATATGCAATCATCTTGTTCATGTTCTATTCTTGTGTCTTCTGGTGTTGTTGCTCGGTTTGAAATCTCTCTCTCTCTCTCTCTCTCTCTCTCTCTCTCTCTCTCTCTCTCT
>NC_068989.1:7754027-7755077 GCF_001194135.2 Octopus bimaculoides
ATATATATATTTGTGTGTGTGTGTGTGTGTACTCACACACGCACGCACACATGCACATATGTATATAATTGGATGTGTGTATATAAAGTCTTACCCCAAACGGTAAAACAATTCAAAACCCTGAATACGATTACGACCTGGGCGTAGCCATTTCTATACAGATGCATCTTACTCTAAACACATTGATAGACTCTGTCAAGTATATGCCAACAGCTCGGTCGGGGTAACTGATAACTAACTGTAATATTAACGCTTTGGAAATTTAATCTTGGAAGAAAGCTAGGCGAGTGTTCCCAACTTCGGACTCCGTGTTGCGTGGATATTACCTGGCGGTTGGAAATATATGGATCTGTTTTGAAACAAGTAGAAACAGCAGCTAAATTTCACTCAATATACATCTCAAAAAGAGTAGAAAATATCCTTAGAAGCAGGGCCGGCTCAGGAGGAAGGAAAAAAGGAAGGAAGGAAGGACGAAGCGGTAACGGGTGCTAGTTGGGGCAACTTTTGACCGTGTAGGCCTGCTCGATCAGGTGTGATCTGGGGCCATGCATTATCATGATGATGATGATCATCATCATCGTCATCATCATCATGATGAACAACAGCAACAACTACAACAACAACGTTTGCGACAAGTAAGACATTTCGGAGAGCTGAGTAGCTTTTACTGACCCGGCACTCCTATATCTTATACGTCTGGTGCCCTAGCTTGAGTTGGGTCGATCCACTACTCAGGAAGAGACTATTCTAGAGTGCGATCTGCTTTATCTTCGAAACGTCTAGTTAGAATAGAGGCAGCTGATGAAGGAATAATTCCAAGTGGCTATCTGTTTTCCTATGTGTTCGTTCCGTTGTCTATAGTTCATTTTTCTAACGCCCTGTACCCTGATATGCATCTATATACACATGTAGATGTAAGTATGTACATATATGTGTGTATACATGCATATATATTCTTTGTATTATATATATACACACACATATATATATCGATATTGTACACCAAGAAATACTCTGTAGAATATTGTTACCATCGCCATCTCAAGTGAG
>NC_068989.1:7755242-7757742 GCF_001194135.2 Octopus bimaculoides
TATATACATATATATATATATATATATATATATATATATATATGCACACATGCAAGCATACATACAAAAAATTCAGATATTATATATATACACACACATATATATATCGATATTGTACACCAAGAAATACTCTGTAGAATATTGTTACCATCGCCATCTCAAGTGAGATATGTTTGTTAGCGATAAACTATTGCAAACTTTCCAGTTTATGCTGTAAATAATGATTATAATGTCTCGGATATTTAATAGCGATATCAGATATCAATTAAATTTTGCTTTTGCAGGCTGAAATAAACATTTAATTTTATAGTGATGAAAAGTTCTATTATCACCAGTTGAAATTCGCTTGATAATTCACGATTTCTGCAGAAAAGTATTTTTCAAATCTCAGACTGATAGTATTTAATTTTCGTTTTCTGCGAAAATGAGACGAAACTCTCTTGTTTAATATCACAATTTACGTAATTAAAATTTCAATGTATGTACGTATGTACGTATGTATGTATGTATATATGTATGTATGTATGTATGTATGTATGTACATATGTATGTATATATGTAGGTATGTATGTATGTTCTTCCCTTTCTATTTTTAATTTAGTTTAAATTTTGACTGGCCACCTAAGTTGGAAGCGAAGTTGTGGAGGAAAGAATCTTGTTTTCTTCATCTTCCTTCGAAATCTTAAGAAGGTTTTACAGATTCTTATTGTTCTAAATATTTGATCATTTGAAGTGTATGAATCAAGGATTTGCGTTTTTCTTCTTAAGAAAAAACAAGCAGAACCATACTTTGCTTCAGACGAGTTGGTTTGTATCCTGTTGCTCCATTAATAATCGGTGTGGAGCCAAAAATGCATCTTGAGCAATGGATTTGCAAACTCCTTATTAATAGTGCATAGATGTCCGCTTTTGTAGTTTTCTAACCTTGGTATATCAAAACACAAACAGTACCTTAGGGTGGGTGATGGGTCTCTGTATGTTTTTTCTTGGTATTATGGCTAAAATATGCAATGCGATACACCATTTCGTAGTACTGGTGTATTCTAAAAAAAGAAAAAGACGCAGTCATTGATTCATCATTCAGCCGCATAAGTGGAACGATTAGAGGAGATCTTCACGGTCATTTTAAGACCAAAACCTACTTCCTAACTTCATTCCTTGCCGAGATAACGGAATAATGGATGCAGGGAACATGAGGTCTTCCAGCAGGGAGCATGATGTCTTCCTTAGCTGCTCAACTGAGAGAAGGTAACTTCAGAGAAATCCTTCATCTTGATAACCACTAGGCTCGTAGTACAAGTTGCACCAGACAAGTGCAAATTCGAAAGACGAAAGAGTGGGACTGGCTCTGCACAACCATGCCCGATATCAATAAGGTCCTGCTGCCTAGCGGGAGAATTTATAAAGCGCTTAAAAAAGGGGGAAGGGATTATAGACGGGCAAAAGGGATCTTACGGCAGATATGGACGGTTATACTTAACCCATATCTGGCATCTATAGATGCTGTGAACGTACTGACTGGGCTTTCTTTCACGGTGTATCCATGAGTGGAAAGGCTTTAAGTGTACATGGAGCTTCTGGAAACCGCGAAGGCACATTGGAAGTGATTAAGCTACTGCCTTGGCCATCGACGAAAAAGGACAACCAAACATTCAAAAGCGTTCTAGCAATGAAATGCCGTCTTTTTTTTTTTTACCCGATTGTTTCTTTTTTTTTTTTTTCCTTATAACAAGACAGCAGTATATAGCTTGAGGGGAGTTAACTACTACTATTTGCAGATAGGAGCAACCACAAAAAGGGTGCTCCGGTACACAAGTTTATAGGAAGTGCTGTGAGTATTGCTGAAGTGGAAACGACGGTGGCAATGATGGTGGTGGTGGTGGTGAATGTGATAATGGTAGCGGTGGTGGTGGTGGTGGTGGTGGTGGTGATGGTAAATGTGATAGTTGTGGTGGTGGTGAATGTAATAGTTGTGGTGGTGGTCGTGGTGGTGACACTGACGGTGATGCTGGTAGTGCTCGTGGTGACGACGATGGTGGTGATGGTACTAGTGGTAGTGAGGGTGTGTGGTGGCGGTTGTGGTGTTAACAATTACTATACAGTGGGCGGAACATTGATATGAATTTAAATATTTACTGAGGAGTGTAACGCTGGATTGCTATATTGTACTCCATAACAGTCCTTGTTGAGCTATAAGATAGACATGTAACAAACAAGAAAATGGTTCCCACCTTGACCATCCCGTCTAACAAGAACTTCATTATTTCCAACGCATTCCCCTCATTTTTTAACAAAGCATTCTGTAACTTGAGAATGATTTAGCTACTATTTCTTGCAGGGTGATATTAGCGACCATGTCAGGGTCTCTCTTTGACTCATGATTTGGTTTATAAAACTGCAGGGGCGGATACAAGGGTACGGTTACATGTAAAGAGGAAGGCGTGATCAGCAGGGGGTAGTGATGACGGAGCAGAACATGTGTAAATATATGCAAGTTAAT
>NC_068989.1:7763464-7766454 GCF_001194135.2 Octopus bimaculoides
CACAGACACACACGAACACACACACACACACGCACGCACGCACACTCGCACATACACACACGCACGCACATGCACACACGCAAGCACGTGCATACACACACACGCACGTACACACACACAGACACACACATACGCACACACTCACACACACACACACACTCACGTACACACACACGCACGTACACACACGCATTTATCAACATAAAACAAATAATATATACATATGAAACGTTTTCACATTAACACACACTCACTACCCACCCTCCCTCACACACACACACGCATACATATATGCAGTTTCATATATATGTGCGTACAGCCCACAATATGCGTGTACACACATCTTTACGTTCACTAAAATGCATGCTTATGTCTCACTGTCCATAATGTTTGAATATGCAGATGTGAACGTCTTTTCGCTTGAAAACAAACATATTTCTAATTATGTGAACGTGCGTGTGCGTGTGCGTGTATTTTTGTGTGAGAGTGCTTGTGTGTATTTTATATATACATATATACACAGACAGACACACACATACATATTTATACATATATATAAACATACTTGAAATTTTATATACATATTTATATATATTTAGATACACACACACACACACGCGCATATATATAATAACAATAATCCTTGGATGGAATTTATAAATATTTAATGCATCGCTATGCGCGTTTCCACAAATCACACGTCGCTTATGATCATAGTCCATATTCCTGGATGATTACAGTGCAGTGTAGTATCCGTGGACATCGGATTGATCATCTTCACGGATTCATTTCTTCAGGCGATATGACATTAATGGATGTACAACAGAGGGATGCTAATCCCTTTTGACCAGTATGAAGGTGGTGTGTGAGACTGTCAGAGTTGCAGAATAATTTATTAATTGAACACGGTTGACATAAGCACTTCTCTTCTTATATACAAAGAGAGAGAGAGACAGAAAGAGAGCAAGTGAGAGAGAGAGTCAGAGAGAGGGAGAGAGAGTGTGTGATAGAGAGTGTGTGAAAGAGAGAGGGAGAGAGAGAAAGTGAGAGACATAATAAAACGGAGCCTGAAAACGTCTGGTGCCAAATAAGTCACCGTCGAATCAGCGACCCAAATAAGTGGCACCAAAACGGCTACGCCGAAACTTCTCATTCCCAGTAAAGAATTATTTGAAGTATTAGTCTTGTTTTAGAGTTGTTTCTGATTTGGGTACGAGTCCAATATTATTTTCGACCTCAGTGTTGGAATCGTACTATACTTTATCGATCCCGAAAGAATAAACGGCTAAGTTTACCTCGGCAGTATTTTCACTCAGAATGTAAAGAGAAAAAAATATCGCAAGGTATTTTTTCAGACGATCTGTACCCGCTCGCTGCATTTTGTCTTTTGTAATAAATCTACTTAAATCTACTTTATAAGAATCTTTTATCTTTTATCTCTAACTTGTTTCGGTCATAAAACTGCGGCCATGCTGGGGCACTGCCTTGAAAAATTTTAGTCTAATGAATCGAAACCAGCACTTTTTTAAAGTCTTGTACTTATTCTATCTTTATCATTTGCCGAACCACTAGGTTACGGGGGTATTAAGTCTGCTTCTAACTTAACTGGCATTTTATTTAATCAGCATGGAAAGGTGAAACGCAAAGATCACTTAGAACGTGTAAAGGCGTAACTGAAGGTCACAGATATTTTGTTCGACGCTCTATTTAGTGTTTTGGGAAACATTGACAATGAAGGGTTAGCATCCTTTCCAAAGACCATTTTTATTTGTTATCAGATTTGGCTCTTCGAAAATTTAACATCGCAGGATTGTAAAAGGTTTGATATACTCCAATTAATGTCTGTGTACAAGAATAATGCTAACACTAAAAGACTTGTGAATACACAGGTTTTGAGTTAAAATTAACCGTAAATCTTTCGTCGTGTGTCTGTGTGCATGCTTGAGAGAGAGAGCGAGAGAGAGAGAGAGAGAGAGGGAAACAGAGAGAGAGAGAGAGAGAGAGAGAGAGAAAGAAAGAGAGGGAAAGAGAGAGAGACTGAAACAGAGAGAGAGAGAGAAAGAAAGAGAGGGAAAGAGAGAGAGAGAGAGAGTGTGTGTGTGTGTGTGTGTGTATGTGTGTGCATACATACATACATACATACATACATACATACATACATACATGCATGCATTAATATACACATTATACACACACGCATACGTATATACACGTATATACATCTAAATATATAGAAATCAAACTGTGCTATATATGCGAAATACACCTTAACTACAAATAAACTCTGTAAAAGATATACACCTGTTGATAGTATATGCTTTACCTGTTTATTTCAGTAAAAGATATAAAGAAACATAAAAAAAGCAGAAGAAAGATTCCAAGAACGACAGTCAAGAGAAAGGAAGAACTCTTGTGATCTCGAGAAAGAACACAAGAGAATTAACAGAGTGTGAGAAAGGGAAGGGGGTTAAGGGTGGGAGATGGGGTAAGAATTGAATAGGGCAGAACATGCCACACACATTGACAATGCTAAGTGGGGTTTCGTCTTATCTGATCACACATCTGAATATGATGGGCTGAATGTTAGACGTAAAAGATACAGAAAACTAAACACTAACTACACATCAAACACGGCATCGTACATAGCTGACGTGTGCGTTGCCTATCGCCTGAAAAGCTTACTGAATGTAGCTCCTTTAGTCGCACTTGAGATAGACATTGCTTCACAATTACTCGCATTTGTAAAGACCCTTACCAACCCCGTCCCGTCCTACAACACAATCATAAGCGTAATCATAATCATCATCATCGTCGTTTCTCGTCGTTTCTCGTCGTTTCTCGTCGTCGTCGTCGTCGTCGTCGTCGTCGTCGTCATCGTCGTCGTCACAGCCGTCGTCGTTATTACCGCTATGTTTTTAATGGCGTCCCGTGAAGAAAGGATTCTGAAACGGAGGTAAATTTCGTCTTCAATCTCGGATCAGTGGCTTTTA
>NC_068989.1:7767162-7768066 GCF_001194135.2 Octopus bimaculoides
TATATATATAAAGACGATAAGACCATTATTTAAAATAACGATTATACCAAATGACCAGCATGGGAAAAACCGTATAGGTAATAATTATTATAGATATCTAATAATATAAATATTATTATAATTAAGGGTACGAGAAGAAAATAGTTGGGTGCACTATCACCCTTGCTGCTGCAGCTGCTACTACTGTTGCTGCTGCCGCTGTGACTATTGCTGCTCAGCTTCAAGTCAGCCATGTTCAAAGTCATTTCATGTACCATTTTCAGTCATTTCAAACGTAACTGTCATCTCCGGATATTAACAACCAATATATCTACGACTACATTTTGCCTAATATTTACTTCTGTGTGATACAGAAGACATTCGTCTGCTGTTTCTAGCAGGAAGAACAACCACGTATAGACGTCTTTTGCGTTGATTCAAGCTTTAATTGAATTAAGAGATGGCAGAAAAATTGGGTATGTTACAGATTCAGACGCCTATTGAGTAACGTAAGGATTCACAAAGAGAATACTCAATACGGTATTGAAGCGAATGGGCGAATAAGGGAGTGACTGTACGAATGCCAGAATTTCAGAATGTCAGAATATGTGATGGATGCACTGTCTTAGATCAATGCTGCGCAAACTTCTTTTGCACTTGCGGTACACTTATGTTCGTTTCAAAATTCGGCGGCACATCTGAACTAAAGATATAACTAAATGTATTGGGAGAAAAATTAAATTCAGGTTACTCTGTGGGACATCAGTGTGCCGCGGCATACCGGCTGCGGAGCACTGAAGTAGGTGGTTGAGCCAGCCAGAGAGGAGCAGAAACAATAACTGGATCTAAATTAGAACTCAGATTTCTGATGCACTTTCTCTTCATTCACCATTCTCTGCGGATTATTCTCTCTCTCTCTCTCTCT
>NC_068989.1:7769277-7771471 GCF_001194135.2 Octopus bimaculoides
ATATATATATATATATATATGAAGCACCAGTTCAAACAGTTGCAGTGAGAGGGTATTACAGTAAGATGATGAGAGAGAGAGAGAGAGAGAGAGAGAGAGAGAGAAAGAGAGAGATGGGGAGGAGTGTGAGAAAGAGTGAGAGGGAGCATGGGCGCAGTAGGTAGATAAAAGCCACAGGCATGTATGATAGGAACATATTGCCAATGATAGCTAGATTAGAGAAATGAAAATATTGACGTGATCTACTATCGTATAGTCAGAAATATACACATATTTAACCGTTATTGTTACTGCCAAACAAACAACCGACAAACCAGCTAAACAGACAAGCAAGCAAATACACACACACACACACACACACACATACACACATACACACATACAAACGCACACACACACGTATATATCAATGTCCTAACGCATATATGTATACGTGTATGCATACGTACAAAAATACGTAGATGGCTATGCCTAAGAGTTGAGGGACCCAATTGGCGTTGGCAAAACGGAACGAAGGAATACGCTGGAAAACCTCCAAGTTTATAAATACATACATTTATGTATTCGTCTATTTATTTATTTATATTCGGAGGTAAACAAAAAACTTTGATTCAGTCGCCACTCCGAGTTTCCTGTTGTTTGAGAATTCTTAAAGGCGGCTTGTTTATCTATAAATATGTATGTATGTATGTATAATATAAATAATATATATATATATATGCATGTATACATACGTATATGTACATACTTGCATATATATGTATGTACAACAGCACCACTACTACCACCAACAACAACAACAGCAACAACAACAACAATGACAGCCACAGAGATGGCGTGCGTGGCCGCAGTGGTTGAGAATGAATGTTCTGGGGCCCGAAGATAATGCCACATCGCTGATAGTAATCTATAGCCGACCTCTACTTTGGACGTCAGATACCTTATATTGACACAGCTTTCCGCGCCGTCAAACGCCGTAGAAGCGTGTAGAAGGAAAGAGAACGCGATTCAGAAGACTCGACAGAAGACTTTTGCCGGGATGTCAAATTCTTTACATTAAATGGCCGTCGTGTCGTATATAGTCTTGACAATGTTTTGAACTGCAAAAACCTCGCTCCTTTGTCACTTCCGGGTGGAATTAACAGATCTCGCATTACAGCTTCTATTACGATTTAATCTAAGATGACATCAACTTCTAACACACACACACAAACACGCACACAGACATATATGTATATAAATATACATACATGCATATATGCATACATAAAGGCATGCATACATACGGACAGACAGACAAACAGACAGACAAACAGACAGACATATCAGAGCATGTTAGCAGCAATTATTCAAGATAGATATGTGATTACAAGGGATATATATGCATGTGTGTGTGTGTATGCATGCGTGTGCGTGTGTGTGTGTGTGTGTGTGTGTATGTGTGTGCGTGCGCGTGTGTGTGTGTGTGTGTGTGTGTGTGTGTGTGTACACACACATATACACTCACCTGTGCGCGAATATATATGGAAGCATGTTTGGTGTCCTGTGCGTATGTATGTTCGGAGTGAGTATATGTATGGAGAGAGAGAGAGGGGGGAAGAGAGAAATGTATACTAGAACGAAAGCTGGAAAGATTTATAAATATGTGTGTAAGTATATGCATATATAAGTATGTATATGCATGTATAAGTATGTATATATCTATATATATAAAACACAGGATGTGTGTCTATCGGTGTGTTTGTCATGTTAAAACTCGAGATCCACCAAACTAATTTTAATGAAATTTTACACATGCATTACATAGAGTCCATGGAGTGTCATGGACCAAAAACCTTTTCAACTTCTTGCCTAATGCGGGCCCAGGGTCAGATAAACCACACTTTTAAAGCATTTTCGCAGCGTTAAGGCTCGTAACTTGAAGAGTATCCAGTCGCTTTCCTCCAAATTTGCAACAAACATTAACCAGGCTCTTCGAATTGCTGTTGACTAAAAAAAATTTCCGATGGCGACTATGGGCAGATTAATCCGATTTGTGTATACTGCACTGGGTTTTATCTTTGTTTTAGGCCATTTTCCGACAATAAAATATTGAAACTACTTATGCATTATAAGTAGCGTATAATTATTTCATGAAAACCTTTTTGTCCAATTTGTCGGAGGAAACCTTGAAGAACAGGAAGCGGTCCAGATT
>NC_068989.1:7773583-7775125 GCF_001194135.2 Octopus bimaculoides
TATATATATATACAGGGTGTCCACAAAGTCTGGGTACATGGGGATTAACACATACTTTAAGAAATTATTTCTTATATTTAATTGTTTATGTTATGATTTTATTTACTCCATGTACCCAGACCTTGTGGATACCCTGTATATATAGGAAATTTCCACGTCGGAACTATCCAATGCAGGGGGAGATGGATGGAGGTGTGTTTCCGTGTGTGAGTCCATGTACATGTTTGTGTTTGAAAGATGGGGGGGGGGTGAGAGGGCTGGTAAGAGAAAGGGATTTGTGTTGGAAATTTTCGTGGCTGATGGTATTTGATTCTGCTGTTGTTATTCCTGCTCTTGTTGTCATTACTGGAGTTGTTACAGCATCAAAAGATACAAGAATAACAGCAGTAGCACCACCATCACCACCACCACCAACAACAGAAATAGCAGCAGAAAGATTATGGATAGTAACAGCCCTGAAAACTTGTACCTGGCAGAAGCGGGGAAAGTCTTCGATGGTGGGTGGCAGACGATGATTGTTTTCTGTACTTGAAAATAAAACAGTAGGCAGAGAGATCATTTGATGACAGGCAAGGAATGTTCACACTCAGCCAACTTAATGCTGTGCACAGCACTAACTTGTGAAGCGTTCGTCCTGTATGCATGGTTTTTCATTGACTAAAACTCATAATTTTGGCATATTATTCTTACAGTCGGATGTCCCTTCTATCACTAACCGCTTTACAGCATGGAGTGGGTACATTTTATCATACCTCTAGTACTACAGAGCTTCGGCTAGCATTAAAATTGGAAGCTGAATTAAAGTGAAGATGAAAGAAGAATAAAGCAAAACATGAAGAGAAGAAAGGAAGAAAATTAAAAGAAATTAAAAAGATGACAATAAAAATGGTTGATGAAGAACGAGAATTATATAAAATAAATAGAAATATTGATAATTTAATTATAAAGCAACGCTTATCGTATATTTATATAATAAAAAAAATGGGTTGGATTACTTCCAATATACTCAACGTCAGAAATAAACATTATAGAGTTAAGTTCAGGGAAAGAAAAAAAAAGCGAAGAAAGTAAACCAGGAGCAAGGGGGTAGTGTTATGGGTGTATGTAGAGAAGCGATGGAGTATATAAAGTAAAAGGAAGAGAGTGTATCAAATAGCAGATGGCTATCAAATGAAGATATAATGAAGACTAAATCTGACTTTCCAGCTTCATTTCGCCGAGTTAAATGGTTCGTCACAAACAGGCGACATTATAACTGGTAATGTCTGTCAAAATATTACCGACGCAAGAGTATTTAATTCCAGTTAGTTTGTTAGCATCGCTTAAATAGACGTTCGTTCCATGCTATCAATTTTTTCTTCCCCCTTTTTAATCCCCCATTTAGGTTTTTTTTTACACCGCAAGAAGTTGAAGTTAAATCGTAAACGGATACACACTCCTTCTCCCCCACACAACACACGCGTATAAGAGTGTACGTCTGTGTAAGTATGTATGTATATATAAATATACATATGCAAATATATATATATATATATATATATA
>NC_068989.1:7775249-7777889 GCF_001194135.2 Octopus bimaculoides
ATATATAAAACGAATTCGTTTTTCTCGGGTCTCAAGTTTCACCCCATTAAGATCATTCCACGATTCGTCTGTTGATTCCTGCAGCGTGAAACTCAAATCCGGAAAGAGAATTAATAAATGAATTCACTTCATATAAATATCGTTCTTTACACCCTGTATTGTGTACTCTCTTCTTCTTTTATTGGCAGGCTGAACCGTTTTCAAGTATTTATACATGAATACATACATACATACAAATATATAATTGTTAAAGAGGACAAGAAACATTAAGGCAAGGTAAACGGCTCAAGTCGTATACATTATTATTATTGGAAAAATTCAAAGTCCTACAGCTGTTTCTGGGATATCCCAGAGTGTAGGATATTCCGTCGGAATAATAATAATAGACTGAAGCAGGGCGCCTGGAACTTCGAGCGTTGTCAGGCGCTCTCAACATTCTGCTAGTCGGAGAATGCAGTCGGTTGAAGTTTCACTTTGATTTTCTATAAGGGATTTGTTGAACGCAAGGACGATGATGTTCTAAAGGAGACCCTAACCGTCGACGAAAATCAACTGGCTAGCCTGTTCCGGAGACCTTTTGGGTTGTGGCCCATAAATAATTTCCAGAAATCTTTATTTTGTCAGCCCTACCGAAGAGCATTGCTTATTCGGGATAAACTCGACAGGTACGGAAAGGCCACCAGCCTGACCAGATCAAGATGCGCTCATAGCTACGAAATTGTTCTGCAGGCACTCGTACTTTGCCCGAGCTTTGCTGAACTGTGGAGTTATGTCCTCTGTCATGTGTGGGATGAATCTGGTTATCAGCTGCGTCGATTCTTAAGATCGGCTCGCGGTCTTCTTTGGCAGGGAAAGACAGGTAGTTTACATGTCCGGTGACTTTGACGAAAAGTTTTATGTGATGGAGAAGACTGAAAGGGCTGAAGACATACACCTTCTTCTTTGGCGAAACCATTATCAACTTCTTAAAGTTTCACTTGAAAAGGAAGGCGAGGAAGATGAGAGGAAGATGCTGTCCCAGGAAATTTGTTGATAGGAGGACGAAAGTGGCAAGAATGAACGGGTTTGCACTGAGTACTGAAGGGTTTGTCTGTAGATTGATGAAGGAGAACAGGGAGAGTACACTTGCTCTAGTGGTCAGAAGAAACATGGTTTTGAAGGTTTTCAGAGATCTGACTCTTTTGGGAAACTATTTCTTGTTTGACTATTTTGTTTCTTGATTTATGATTTTACTGTTAATACATATTACGTCATTTTTATGGTACCGTCCAGCATCATTTTTGTGAATCCCTAATTTTAAATAAAGAAAACAAGAATGCACTGTTGGCGAGCTGGCAGATAAGGCGAAACGCTGGCAGAAGCGTTAGCAGGCTGGGCAAAATGTTTAACGGCATTTCGTTCGTTTTGACGTTCAGAGTTCAAATTCCACCGAGGTCGACTTTGCTTTTTATCCTTTCGGGGTCGATAAAATAAGCAACAGTTCATACATACACACACACACACACACACACACACATATATATATATATATTTATATGCGTGTGTGTGTGTGTATATATACATACATATATACATTATTTATATACGCACATGTACGTATATATGTATATATATGTGTGTGTGTGTGTCTGTGAGTATACGTATGTATGTAGAGAGAGAGAGAGAAAGTGAGAGTTACACACAGAGACATGCACACAAATACATACATACATACATACATACATACATACAATCTTTGTTCCTGAGCAGAGATAGCGAAAAGTGTGAGGAAACAAAACGGAACCAGATAGAAAGAGTTTTATGCGAAAAAAGTATGTTAAGGAAGATGAAAAATAAAAGATAAAGAGAGAGGAGTCGGAAGAGAGAGAGACAGAGAGAGAGAGAGAGAGATGGAGAGAGAGGAGAGACGGAGAGGGAGAGGGGGTGGAGAGAGAGGATAGACACAGAGGGAGAGGTGGGGAGAGAAATAGGCCTTCAGTCTGTTTATGTTCGGTCCTTATCGTTGCTTGGAATTAATGTCCATAAAAGATAGTTGCAACGGGATGGATTCGGAGTAGAAAAAGTTGTCAGTGATCGTAAAGTTAGAAAGAGATGGTGGTGGTGGTGGTGGTGGTGGTGGTGGTGGTGGTAGTGATGGTGATTGTGGTGGTTGTGTTGGTGTTGGTGTTGGTGTTGGTGTTGGTGGTGGTGGGGAGATTGCAGTACTTATATAAGAAAGTAAGAATGAGTGTGGATGTACGGAAGGGAGTCCTTGGGAATGCGTTTGTATGTGTGCGTTTGTATGTGTGCGTTTGTATGCGTGCGTTTGTATGTGTGCATATGTGTGTGTGTGTGTGTGGATAGTGTATTTGTATGTGTGTGTGAGAGAGAGAAAGAAACGAGAGAGCGTGAGAAGGAAGAGAGACGAGAGGAGAAACGTGAGAAAAACACTGATTTTGTGAGTGATCTACAGAGGCGTTATCAGATATAGAGATGCACAACCACATTCACAAGCACAGAGAGATTATACAAATGCACATACACACACACACACCTAGATCGACATGTCGATAGATATATTTGCACACACACACACACACACACACACACACATATGCATATATATAAATATATGGAAAAATATATATGTAAATGCATGTA
>NC_068989.1:7777899-7778130 GCF_001194135.2 Octopus bimaculoides
TATATATATATATATATATATATATATATATACAAACGCGCACAAGCACAACACAAACACACGCGCATATATATAAAATATATGGATAAATATATATATATGTATATATATATATATATGGACGAATAAGTGTATATATATATATATATATATATATACGTATATATATGTATGTATATATATGTATATATATATATATATATATATATATATATATATATATATATATAT
>NC_068989.1:7778661-7785656 GCF_001194135.2 Octopus bimaculoides
CGGTTATCTCAAAAGTAATGAAAGAATAAAAAAAAAAATGAAGATGTTAGCTCTGTTCTCCCCTGTCACACTTTCTCTCTCTCTCTCTCTCTCTCTCTCTCTATCTATCTAGTTCTTTTTCTCTCACTTTCTCCCTTCTCTCTCTCTCGTTCTTTGTGTATTACTTTCTCTCTGAATCTTATATACTTCTTAGTATCTGTCTTTGCTTTCTTTTCCCTTCTATATCTCAATACTATATTGCCTCTCTCTCTCTCTCTCTCTCTCTCTCATCCTGTATACCATAATTTCTCTTTTCTACTCTCTCTCTCTCTCTCATCCTCAACATTTCTCTCTCTTTATCTCTCTCACTCTTATCACTTCACTCTCTCTCTCTCTCTCTCCTTCTCTCTCTCCCCCTCTCTCTCCCTCTCTCTCTCCCTCTCTCCCTCTCTCTCTCTCCCTCCCTCCCCTTCTCTCTCTCTTTCTCTCACTCTCTCTGTATCTCACCTTTATCACTTCTGTCTGTCTGTGTGTCTGTCTGTCTGTCTCTCTCTTTCTCTCTCCCTCTCTCTCTCTGTCTATCTATCTATCTATCTACCTCTATCTCTATCTCTCACTTGCATCACTTCTCTCTCACCGTCCCTCCCCCTTTCTCTCTCTGTCTCACTCTATTCCCCTTCGTTTCATTAAACCCGCTCACCCCTAAAGACACCTATTTTATATCCTTGTCCAAACGGTAAAAGACAAATTAAAAAAAGGCTTTCAATGCTCTGCCATAACAGACCAAAATATACAAAACCCTGCGACATCTTTTACTTGTTTTACCGTGACCATCCATGTTAAGGCACCAATTTAATGAATTTTTGGTCAAGTGAATCGGTCTCAGTACTTCCTTTTTTTAAAGCCTGACACGTATTTTCAGGGGCGTAGCTAGGGTGGAGCAAGCAGGGCACATACCCTGGGCGTCACTTTGAGGAGGGCGCTATTTTGGCCAAAATTAATCCATTAAAAAACCCCCCAGTTATTCATTATTTTCTATGAATGTTTCAACTTTTTGGTTTGGTGGGGTAGGGGCAATTTTGATGCTTGCACCGGGCGCCATTTAGCCTAGCTACACCCCTGCTTATTCTATCGGACATTTTCCCCAAACTGCTATGTTACTGGGATATAAACACACCGACTCCGGTTTCCAAGTGATGGTGGGAGACAAACAGACAGAAAGATACACGCTTGCACGCACACACGCACACACACACACACACACACACACACACTAATTATATCTGCCAGTGTGTGTATACGACCGGCTCCTTTCAGTTTCCGTCAGAACTGAGTTTTTAGATCCCAAAAGCCCCATTTCTTTCTTTATATATATAATATAATATATAATATTTCAATGCTATGAGCAGATTTGAACTTACGGTTAAACGATCTATGACAATACACAGTTTTTTCGCCTTTTTCTCGTAAAATGGTTGTTAAAAGAGCATCAGAATATACAATTGGTGTTAGATAGCGCTATTTTAACATACCAGTTGAAAGAAAAAAAACTATACAGGACTGAATAAATAATATAGAAATGGCGGTTAGACGGTTTGAAAGAAAAACACAAACGCCGAAAAGGATACGACAGCATATCGTCTGCTTTTTGAAGACGTGAGTAGCGGTGAAGTTTTAAATAAATAGTGTTGCCAGCATTATGTTAATTTACTATTGTTATTTCTTATTAATAAGAAGAAAAAAATAAAACAGAAACAAGATGAAAATACCTAAGGGCTATATACATACATGTTTGTGTTTTTGCAGAGATGAAGGTCGTTTTATGAAGGCATTCATATACATACATACATATCTATCTATCTATATATAAATATATGAAGTGTGTGTGTCTATACATAGACATATATATGTATATATATGTATGTATATATTGTATGTAAACAAACAAATATGTATATATATATATATATATATATATATATATATATATATATATATATATATATATATATATATATATATATATATATATATATATATATATATGCATGTGTGTGTATATATACATATATATATATATATGTGTGTGTGTGTGTATATGTATATGCACACAAAGACCCACACACACTCGCACACACATATACATATATATATAAATATATACATGTACACCTACAGACACACACACATATTTACTCTGATTTTAAACTACATCCTGTAGTGGAGTCCTGCCATGGGAATTCCTGAATCTCGAGGAGTGTGCAACCACCTCTTAACCACTATTCTCCTGGTCTACCCAAACCTGGAATAGTAGCACTTGTTAAGGGCCGAGCTATGGGGTGTAACTAGCATGTGAACCACTAGGAGTGAAAGCCCCGTACTTCTAGTTAGGACTTCCTTCTAAGAGAAGGTAAAGTCGTATGAAAAGAAAAATAAACTTGAAATGCAGTTGGTCTTTCGTCGTCTCAACTTGCACTGGTTTTTCCAGCTGGTTGTGCAGAAACGTTTATCGATCAAATGTGTGCAGCAGTCTCATTCTGATGTATTGTTGAAATTGTGTCGAAATTATTTGTTAATATATCGCTACGCTGATAGCTGTCTCGATCGTTCGAAAGATCGGAAAGGTGAAACAGTGCTTCAGCTAATAATATACACACTCTCCCTTATGCATTAACATATTTCTTCTCGTCTTTCAATACACAACCATTTACACATATATGCTTGCATATAGGGCTGTTTTATATAAAAACAGACATACATGCATGCACGTGTGTTTACACATGCGCACTCATACATACGTATAGGCACTAACACACAACACACAAACTCATCCGTGCATAAACTATCCATGCATAGAAAATTGACAAATGCATAGAGAATGTGTGTTTCTGGCGACAATGCCGAAACGAAATAGGAAACATGTATGTGTATGTTTGCGTGTCTAAATACATGTATGTGTGTGTGTTTAAATATGGCGGTGGCGGTGGTGGTGGTGGTGGGGCGGTTGCGTGTGTGTGTGTTTAAGTATGGTGGAGTGTGTGAAATTTGACGAATGGCCAGTTATTATTGGCGAAACCAGGAAAAGCTGAAAATACTCACAACCCATTGTTTGTTTTAGAGACCCATTCTGTCTAGTTTTCTAATACAAATGACTTTGATTTTTATTGCATAATAGAAACTGGTCTCATTATTTTCCTTTGCTCCCCCTCTTTCATTTTCACCCTACATATACATATGCATACATATATGTTTATATATATATATATATATGTATATATATATATATACATATATATATGTACTTGGAAATGGATGCGTCGCGTTCAATTAAATAATATAAATATCTTACATATACACTAACATACATACATACTTACATATACAACCGCACACACATATATATGTGTGTGTGTATGTATATATTTTTCTATTCACTCCTCTCTCTCTGTCTCTCTCTCTCTCTTTGCCAGAGGTATTTCTCAAACCCTCTATCATCTACTCTTTATTAATTAATATGCTTATTTATTCATACCTCCTTCTCCGCCCTTCCTTTCAAAAACTACGGCCCGTATTTTTTGATATTCGTTTAATAATCATTTTAGCATCTGTTTGTATTATATTCTCTTTTGCTGTTTGTTTTTTGCTGCACTCTACCAAGAAGCGATACATACATACATACATACATACATGTGGTTGGTAGAAATCCGAAGAAGCTATTGCGCCTGCGTTAAATCCAAGGCATACAATATTGATGGTGAAAATCTTGCAACTGTGATCCCAAAACTCCAGAATGGAAAAGCACTTGGAAAAGACTTGATTGGTGGATATTGGTACAAGAAGCTAACCTTCTACCGACCATATCTTATCAATCTGTACCAGGAAGCTCTCAATGAGAATAATAGCATACCACACTAGTTAGCTCTCGCAGAGGCAAAATTGATTCCCGAAATGCTGAACCACCCACATGGCAAAAATCTACTGGCCAGTTGTATACCAGAACTTAATGTATAAGATATATACAACATGCTTAAGCCTCTTCCTCCAAGACCACTGTGAAACCAATAATATCTTCACAGCAGAACAAGCAGCTGGGAAGAAGGGAGTCTGGGAATGTGTCGAGTAATTGTTAATCAACAAAACTGTGATGTCGGAGATGCGAGAGCATAGGAGGAACCTAGTTTCAATGTGGCTAGACTACAAGAAAGCCTTTGACTCTGTTCCCCACTCATGGATGTTAGAAACCTTTCAGTTTGCTAAAGTTTCAGTGAGTGTAGTCAAAGCAATAGGTGACCTGACTTCATCGTAGGCCACCATCTTGAAATTAAACACAAAGAGTATTATTAATGACAGAATACAGTATCGCAAAGACATATTCCAAGGGGACAACTTCGTTGTGATGTTTATTCTTTCTGTATTATTATTACAAGTGTAAAAATGTGTCGAAACAATTTTAGTGATTTTAAATAAAGAACGTCGTTAATTCTATCTATCTATCTATCTATCTATCTATCTATCTGTCTGTCTGTTGTCTGTCTGTCTGTCAGTCTGTCTATATACACATACACACATATATGTATGTGTGTATATATATATATATATATATATATATATATATATATATATATATATATGTATGTATGTATGTATGTATGTATGTATGTATGTATGTATGTATGTATATGCATATGAGTGTGTGCGTATTTGTTTCTATATGTATATATAAAGAGGTGTACAATACATGATGAGGTAAAAAGAAAAAAAAATGACGATATTAGTCAATTACTAGTATTAATTTCAGTGTAGAATTAATAATGTGCGTAGTTGTTTGCCGTAATTGCCGGAAAGATGAAAATAATATTTATTATTGACTACCAATAGTTTTTTGCTCGTTTTATTTTCTCATTACATATTTATTTCTAATTAGCTTTTTGTAATGTTTCCTGCATTAGATATGGTAAACTAACCTAACTATAGTACTTTGACGATAGTTAGGTTACTAGTACATTACTGGTGTACTTATTTATTTTATTGACACCCACAGAATGTGTAGAGTATCTTAAACCTGGCGAAACCCACCACTCTTCAGGTCTAAACACAGCTGATGTCTTCTTGAAAAGACAGGAGAAGAATCAAGGCCACTTCATGACCGATACTTTATTTATCGGTCCTCGAAAGAATATGAGGTAAAGTTGATTTCGCCGGAATTTGATCTCAGGGCGCCGAGACACAGGAATCTAACTACTTGACGTTCTCACCGATATCCTAACGACTCCGCCAAACACAGCTACCTGGAAGTTGACTTGAGTAATTTTATCTAATAGATATTGAATATATTAACTGGACTGGAATCGCTTTGCGCTAAAGTAACGTCAGAACATAACAGAGATAGAATTAGTAAACAAAACTGGAAAATGCTAGGCTTGGGATAGTTTATCAGAATTTTCTGGAATGCTATTTGCAATAAACCTGCGAAGAACAACGAGTTTCATCTTGTTCCCTTATTCCTTCGTCACACTACCAGAAAACAAAGGGTATATGACATCTAAGAAGTTATATCCCTTTGTTAGAGACCCAACACAAAACAGATTCCGAAGTTTTCGAGATACGAAATCCTATATCAAGTGATAACCCGTCCAAAATTAATACTAGGAGAAGAGACTGGTGTGGTGGAAAAAATGTAATCTTGGATTAGCTTAATAGATTTAAGTATTACCAAAATGATTACTCTAAGAAGTTAATTCCGATTATGAACTGCTTTCACATTGAGCATGACGAAAGTATGTAAAGAATCGAGTTGACAAAAATATTTAAGGTTGAACAAGACAGTTATATTAAAACGAGGGAGTGGGTCAGAAACATGATACGAGAAGGAAACTTTAAATTGCTAATAACGACACAGAACAGAAATATAAATAAGATAAAATGATACTTAAGAAGACATAGGGAAACCACCCGTCAAGTCGGGTAAGAGCCTCCCACGACTATTTCCCCGTGCAGTACTGCTCGTATTTGAAGAGTGGTGCACCCAAAAGTGCTGAGCAACATCGTTCGCGTGGGAGAAAACAAATAAAACACATTTCACGCCAAATGGGAGCATCTGTTTGAATCGGTGATAAGGTTTTACTGACAAATTCACCAAATATGCATAGAGGTCCTGATTCCTGTATGCTGGGCCCAGTACTCCTTCTTTTTATTTGTAAATCGTCCCTGCTTTCGTCCTCAATTTGATTACTCTGTCAATATAAAGGATTGGTCGGTTCTTCGAATTACCGTTAACATCATGTCGTAGTCTTTCTGTGGTTTTCACGACTTTTAGTTGATTTTATCTTTCCTCCTCCTCTTCTTTTTATGGTATAGGAGCGGGGCTTTCTATAACAGTTTTACATTACTCTCAAGCTTCCAATCCGCGCTCATCGCTGTTAGTTAAAAAAAAGAAGTGTCCCGTTCATCGGCTTCTCGTACTGAAGACGAAATTGGTAATCTGGTAATCTGGAGCACTGGTTGAAAGCGAATAACAAGCTTGGCTCAGCGGAAACTTAGAAGCGGACGACAGCGAAAACTTAGAAGCAGACGACAGCGGAAACTTAAAAGCAGACGACAGAGGAAACTTAGAAGCAGACGGCAGCGGAAACTTAGAAGCAGACGACAGAGGAAACTTAGATGTAGTATTATGATATATTTACAAAATAAACCATAATACTTGGCAATTGATGGCGTATCAGTATATATGTGGTGGGATCGTTTCCCACTGGATGAGAACTAGTTCATCTTGTTGTTGTTGTTGTTGTTGTTGTTGTTGGTGGTGGTGGTGGTGGTGGTTCGAAGGTGGTGCTGAATATCACGAGTAAAGTACTAGATTCTATTTGCTAATGTTCATCTTACTGGAAAATATAAGCCAGTCCATCTGTCTGGAAAAGTTAACCTACGACCGTTTACCGTTCTATCCAGGGGGAATTTATGTATGTTTTTGATTTGAGCCTTATCTTATCGTTTACTATATGCATATCTCTCTCTCT
>NC_068989.1:7785812-7788179 GCF_001194135.2 Octopus bimaculoides
ATATATAGATAGATAGATAGATAGATAGATAGATAGATAGACAGACAGACAGACAGATGGATGTATAGATAGAAAACCGATGTGTAAATATATAGCAACAAAGATGTCCTGGTGTTTGCTAAATTTATTCTTTCATCTGTGAAATGTTCTGCCGGGAAGAATTATCTACTGGCTCGTGAGGAATTTGTGGAGATAATCTTATCTGAGTTCCATTTCGAACCGGCCCAACAGTAGTAGTAGTAGTAGTAGTAGTAGTAGTAGTAGTAGTAGTAGTAGTAGTAGTAGTAGTAGTAGTAGTAGCAGCAGCAGCAGCAGCAGTTGTAGTAGTAGTAGTAATAGTAGTAGCAGTGGTAGTAGTTGTTGTAGTAACAATAATAGTAATAGTAGTAATGGTGGGGGATGATGGTGGTGATAGCAGCAGCAGCAGCAGTAGTAGTAGTAGTAGTAGTAGTAGTAGTAGTAGTAGTAATAGTAGTAGTGCTGATGCAATCTAATACGCAGACATATTGGATGAAGTCTACTTTACACCAAAACTTGCTCCACACTTGTAGCAATGTCGACACCTACTTGTGGTAGAAGGAAATTTCAGAGATAAATGTGTATGTGTGTGTTTGTGTGTGTGTGTGTGTGTGTGTGTGTTTGTGTGTGTGTGTGTGTTTATATATTTATGTAAAGGCAAAGAGAAGAAGAAGAAGAAGAAGAAGAAGAAGAAGAAGAAGAAGAAGAAGAAGAAGAAGAAGAAGAAGAAGAAGAAGAAGAAGAAGAAGAAGAAGAAGAAGAAGAAGAAGAAGAAGAAGAAGAAGAAACGAAATGAAACGAAACGAAGAAATAAATACAGGTGATGTATTTGGTGCGAAATGCGAAACTGAGGCGATTACCCGGAAGCTAAACTCTGGTCTGAATTCGCCTAAGTGTAAACCACCTCGGTAACTCCGTTTGTATGTGCGGTTTGTTTCAGTTATTTATTTATTTATCTATTTATTTATTTATTTATTTATTTGTGTGTGTGTCTTCCAGTGGAAGTTTGAAAACGAAGAACATTCCATACGACTAACTATTCAACTGCTATCAATAAGACTAACAGAGAGGAAGCAGCATCGGCAGTAATGCTTTGCACCCAGCATTACGGTCACCTGATAATACCAAAGACATCCATCTCTTCCTACTAACTCTGTTTTACAGTATTCACCCTATCTCTCACAGATTTCTCGTTCTTAATGCATTCTGCTTGTAAACGAGGATTACTTATAACAGTGAAGGAAAAACGGCCGAGAGCAAAACTTTATGATATCGGCTGCTGATTATTGGGTTGAAGTCAATTTGTAAGCATCTCTTTGTGTTTGAGGCAGACAAGACTAAACTGCTCATTGTTTTAGTTTAACAATTCGTGAAAAGAAACGATTTGTTAATATCCTAACCGGGTGACGGTTTGTTTGTTTATTTTTCTGTTATTCTTTTATTTGTTTCAGTTAAGTGACAGCGGTCAGGTTGGGACACCGATCTGGGAGAGGAAGGCTTTCCCTCAGGTAAATATATGATATCGTGAAGCAAAATCCGAAAGGAAAAGCCTGGATCCATGCGCAGAGAAACAGAGAAGACGGCTCAGATTCAAGAACAGAGGAGAAGAGTTGTCAATGGCCTTGGTTCCATAGAGAACGAAGGGCTAAAGCAAGAACGTGCGTATATACAAGTATGTCCCCAACGCCACAGGTGCCGCTGGTGAAGATGGATGGCCAAGTGCGAGCGTGTGCTTTATGATCGCAACATATGGTCTTCCCTAAATAAAAATCATGCGAAGGCCATCTGTGGCTGGAACCACGTGGCTGTCCGCTCTTTTTAAGAAGCTTCATCACAAGCTACAGATCTACTATTCGGATGCGAGTTAACGCTGATTGCGACGATATACAAGCAAGACTTTTCAAAAGACTTGCTTGTATATAACATTCATTATTTCTCCGCAACCTAATTACAGCGACCAAGCTTTTGCTTCCTTATAAGAGGAATTCAAGTCGACCTCGGCGGAATTTGAACTCCGAACGCTAAGCATTTCGCCCGGTGTACTAACGTTTCTTATTTCTTTACTGCCCACAAGGGGCTACACACAGAGGAGACAAACAAGGACAGACAAATGGATTAAGTCGCTTATATCGATCCCAGTGCGTAACTGGTGCTTATTTAATCGATCCCGAAAGGATGAAAGGCAAAGTCGACCTCAGCGGAATTTGAACCCAAAACGTAGCGGCAGATGAAATACCGCTAAGCATTTCGCCCGGCGTGCTTACGTATCTGCCAGCTCGTCGCCTTGTCTTTTTATAATATTAGATAAGATTAAGGTGTCGATCTGGCAGAATCGTTAGCACGCTGGAC
>NC_068989.1:7788189-7793672 GCF_001194135.2 Octopus bimaculoides
GCCCGTCGCAACGTTCTAAGTTCAAATTCCGCCAGAGTCGACTTTGCTTTTCATCCTTTCGGTGTCGATAAATTAAGTACCAGTGAAACACTGGTGCCGATGTAATCGACTTCTCCCCTCCCCCACAAATTTGAGGCCTTGTAGCTTTAGTAGAAAAGATTATATTAAAATATGATAATTTCTAAACACCAATTCGGACTGAAAAATAAATATATCAAACGTACTGATACGTACATACATACATACATACATACAAACAGACGCATGTTTATCAACATTTAGCAACATCTATTTACTCACAAACTCACACGCACACACAAACATCTCTACGGACCCCACCCCTAGACACATACAACTGTACGTGTGTCTATAAATACATGTATGTATATATGGATAGATAGATAGATAGATAGACTGACATACGCACACACACACATATTATATGTATCATATAAATTTATGCCTCATAGTCCAACGTCAACTTTCTTCCATTTTCTCTCTCTCTCTCTCTCTTATTTTTCTCCTCTATTTTTCTGCATTTTTCCAATACTCTATTTCTCTTTCCCTTTCTCATTCTTTCTCTCTCTCTCTCTCTCTCTCTCTCTCTCTCTCTCTCTCTCTCTCTCTCTCTCTCTCTCTCTCTCTCTCTTCTTTCCCCTCTTCATTCTTCCGGTCACCTTGCTTCTTGTTTCTTTTTCCCGCCACCTTATTCCCCCCTTTCTCTCTGTCTATTTCACTCCCTTTCTCTCTCATCTCTCGTAAGTTTCAAATGACTTACTTTAAAAGCCCTATACTACTTTATTTTAAGGGCACGAAAATATTCGTCTCATATGTCCCTTTTACCCAACAAGTAAGTACCCGTAAGTACCCTGTTTATTTACTTAATCTCTGCATTGTTTACTCAGCAATTTAGCACTTCTGTTTTACTCCTAGAACATTCCAAACTGAAGAGCATAAAATTTATCGTTTCATCCGCAGGCAATAAGGCAAAACTTCGTAGAAGAGCGCGTCTCTGTATCTATTGAGTCATAATCAATAACGCATTGATTCTTAATTCATAGATTTCTGAGATCTGAAGCGATGAAATATTATGACTAAAGAATCGTCTACCTCCGAAATTCCCACCCCTGTTTTCAAGAGCCCTCTGCCAACTTTGAGGACTCTGTCTTCCTAACTATTATTTCTGGACTTATGATGCCTCTAACTGAATAAAATCCTATTATATTTTTATAATTAAATATTATTAGGAATTATATTTGAAAATTGTTAAAATATTTGGTGTATTGTCGAAATATAACCGAGTTTATTGCTCATAAATTTTAACCACAAAATCTTAAATCGACCCCTAGATTCATATGGACTCAAAAGGGTTATATGGACCCCCAAGAGTCATATGGTTTCTGATTGAAAACTGCTGGCTTAATTGATTTCTGGGTTGCTTGGTCGTGAAGATGCTTGGTCGTGAAGATGCTTGGTCGTGAAGTTGCTTGGTCGTGCAGTTCTTTGGTTGTGTGTCTGCTTGTGTTAATGGTTTAGGTGGTTGTGAGATTACATGATTGGGTGTGTGACTTGCTTGTGTGTGTGGTTGCTTGCCTCTGGTAATAATTTGAGTGAGTTGTTGCTTTGGTTGTGTGTTTTTATTATTATTATTATTTGAATGATTGTTTGTTTAAATAGCCATGGGTGAGGTGAGGCTGTTTGTTTGCTTCTCTATATATCAACATTTATTGTGCACAATAAACAACAAACATATTTCTAAAGTAGGAAGCACAGTTTATCTTACCAACCCAAATATAATACCGGTATTCACTTTAACAATTTTATTCAAACGGAAAAGAGTACAGGTGGCTGTCTAGATTGGCAACAAACGCAGAAGCCGGAGATCTAGGCTTAAGCATGATCTGCGTTTAGCTTACTCAGTGTCTGTATGATAGTTCTTCTCTCCTATAATTACCATTGCTTTATAGATGTGAATGTTATATGGTTATAATTAGGAAATACACCTACCCTTGTCTTTTGTTACAAAATGAGCGGAAAAGGAAGCATTTGATTCGCCCCCGTTTGTATATGAACCTAAAAGAAAGAAGAGAAAACGAATGAAAGTAAGAGTGAAAAAAAAACGAAAAACGAAGCGAAATAAAGAGAAAAGGAAGAAGAAAAATGGAAAATTAATTCATTTCCATCATTGTTCGATAAATGTTTCTACCCCGATTCCTTAATTATGGATCAAATGTATTTGTTAAACCATTTCCAAAAGGAAATATTTAATTCTTTACATCATAAACATAATATTATTTGATAGAACCAACGGAAGAAAAGAAAAACAGCAACAATAAACAAACAAACATATTAATATAATGAAATGAAATGAAATCATCACCCACGCCGTTTATGTTTTCTTAACTTTGTATTTTTTTGTTTTTGATTGATTGATTTATTAATTATGTTTAAAGCATCTCTTTCCGTTGTTTCTGTCGGAATCTCCAGCGAATGGCTGAAAGTATAGTCAGCTGATTGTTCGTCACTTCCTGATGAAATCGGTATGGTTTCAGCCAATTGCCCGAGTAGGCGAGTCTTCATTATTTATTCTCTTCTATAAATGCATTAACAGAGAAAGATGAAAGTTTTAAACATTATTTTAAAATGGCGTCACATGGGGCGGAAGTCGGGGATTTCGACGACATTACATATACTCGTTCACTCATACAAGCAAACTTTTCCACACACTTCCTCACACACACGTTATCATACTTTCTATTTATCCTTCACTGTACTTAACACACACTCTCTCTCTTTCTCTCTCTCTCTATCTATATATCTATCTATCTACTTATGAATCTATCTATTTATATATCGCTTTTCCTTATCCCTCCTCACAATCTTTCATATTTCCTTTTCTGTTCATTTTTTTAAATTAAGTAATTAACGATTTCTTACATTATAAAAAATAGAAAAAAAAAAGCTCAAAATAATTAAAAAAAAATTTGTGCGATGCTGTAGTCAATGGAATGCTCCTTCACACCAATATATTACTGTACGTCCGGAATATACGGAAAGCAAATATCTATTCGGCGCTATTTTAAAAGCACCGAACGCATAGCCACATGTCTAAATTCGTAAACTGTTTAAATGAAACGCAACAATTTGTTTAATCTACCAATCTCCACACCGTCATCAAATTTTTAATTAATGGTAGGATTTAAGCCAAGTTTAATTGGACGTGATATAAAGTAAGGGAGAATAATCACGTATCGAGCAACTACGCAATTTTTATTCTTAACTGGTAGTCACTTTACGTTACGTTGTTATTTTATTTTATTTTTACACTTCGCATCGGAAACAAGGCTAATTTAGCTGTTTCTGCATAGATTGAAAAAAATTATGATCGGCCTTAATTGATTTTCGAATCTTATTGGCTTCTCATCAGCGGCGTCTACATCAATTTGACCAATCCCAGAGAAACAAGCAAGGCAATTTGTTTTCTATACTCAACAAGATTTTGTCAATAAATAATTTAAAGTTTCTTGCACAAATCCAGCAGTTTTGAGAGGACGGGAGAATCGAGGACATCGACCCCAGTACTTGGCTAGTATTTTATTTTATCGCCCCCGAAAAGATGAAAGGCAAAGTTGACCTCGGCCTTATTTGTTCTCAGAACATAAAGAGCTGGAATAAATATGCTTGTTGTCATTTACTCAATACATTTTCTAGAGTACTAATTTATTCTTCTTTAACTTCGAAATCACTAACATTACTATGTAAAAAAAACACAAAATCCGTTAGATTCACTTCAACATTCAAATTTGATTTGTCAAAATATTTTCGTCGATTTGAAACCGCGACCCGTTCACTGACAAAATTTCCGTGCTAAAATTCCGTGGTGCAGCGCAGAATTTTGTCAGCGAACAGGCCGCGGTCTCAAAGCGATGAAAATATCTTGACAAATTAAATTTAAATGTTGAAATGAATCTAACGGTTTTTATGTTTTTTTAAATGGCTTATAAACACCTCCCCGGTGAAATTGTATATATATATATATATATATATATATATATATTTGTGTGTGTGTGTGTGTGTGTGTGTGTGTGTGTGTGTGTGTGTGTGTGTGTATGTATATATGTATATATATATATATATATTTGTGTGTGTGTGTGTGTGTATGTATATATGTATGTATATATTATGTATATATTATGTATTAAGTATGTATATGTGTAGTAGTAGCAGTAGTAATAGTAAGTGCATGTGCTGTAACGGTGCATCACTGCATCCGCCTTTTGTTGATGATTCCCTACTGTTTCTGATAGACGACACCTTTGCACCACTCACGTGACAATCCTCCAACCCGTAGATCCGTTTGGGTAATCGTTGCTAGTGAAGGTTCTACGAGATCGGAATGCAATCCTAGCTCGATCTGTTTTAGTCGCCTTTTACGCCATGAAGGAGAAAGGCTGGGTCTGTTCTTTGCTATACCGATTCCCACACAGCAAGAAGTCATAGGATTGGTAAGAAAACGTTCTATAAAGTGGCGTCACCAACGATAAAATGGAACAGTATCATGCTATCGCGAATCAATAGCTCGTGATGTTTATTTAGAAAACGAAGTTGCTTAAAAACATGAGCAAAATGATGTATCTTCACCGAATTTCTAAACAATAAGAAAAAGAAGAGATTTAAATTGGTTCAATCGGAATGGACTATTGTCAAATGGTGTACTCAATACATGGTACATGTGTAGAATTTTATATTTTTTATATTAAAAAATAGAAAACGGGTACAACGCTCATTTCGAACTTACGTCCTTGTCAAGAGATAATGACCACGGGTCGACACCATCGCTGAACTAGTTTACATACATACATACATACATACATACATACATATACACACATGCATACATACATACATAGTACACACACATACATACATACATGCATACATACATACATGCATGGCTGCATACGTACAAACATACGTATGTACGTACGTACGTACATACATAAGTGTATACATACGTACATACATACATACATATGTACGTACGTACATACATACGTACATACATACATACATACATACATACATACATACATAAGTACATACATACATACATACATATATACATACATACATACGTACGTACGTATATACATATAGTTGTTTTGAGTCGCAAAACTCGAAGGGCTCTTTACTTCTGCCACTTGGCGCGTGCTAACATCATGGACAGAGATTGGCTGAAACATTTGGAATCCCCGAATCTATCACCGTTTTTTCAGCAGATTCTTATTTACCCAATGTTTTTCTTTTTTTTTCTGATGGGAAGACGTGGGATTTGAATTCAAATAAACGGGAAACACATACTGTGCAAGGTAACTCGTCCGGTGTTCATTCAAATATTCCGGGAAGAAGAAGAAGAAGAAGAAGAAGAAGAAGAAGAAGAAGAAGAAGAAGAAGAAGAAGAAGAAGAAGAAGAAGACACAGGA
>NC_068989.1:7793682-7797571 GCF_001194135.2 Octopus bimaculoides
GAAGAAGAAGAAGAAGAAGAAGAAGAAGAAGACACAGGAAAGTGGTAGCAACAAGGGTAGTCGTGTTATGCATTCGGTTAAATCCCTTTAATTGTAAAACTACTTACTGGTTATCGTTTTATTTTATAAATCATGCTTTAATAACATCTTCGGTGCGAGTCAGTATTTCAGTAATGACAGTCTGAATCCGTAAGTTACATTAAGAAATTTCCTCTTACTTTTTTTTTATCTACTTATCTACGTCATAACACAAGAAACAGAAAAGACGAAAATGACTCATCCTCTATTGAAATTACGTCATCAACAGCCCTAACAATATGTTTTCACACATGTCCAGGTGGAGATTTCTTTGCCAGGACTATCTCAGCAGCTACAGGTCTTATCACGTCCGAACAGACTCAAACGTGTTAAATATAACTATTTGATATATTTAGTTGCTAGAATAGAATTCTGGGCTAAAGTGTGCAAAGATTATAATTTGTGAATGATATGAGTAATTCAGTTTAATAGATACAACTATTAATTCAATGTACGTAGAAATACTTTTCTTTTAATGCGCATATCCTGTAATACGAAAATCATGTTCAACTTTTTATCAACATTTTGTTTTGATTTCTGTTTTTGTTTTAATTAAATTAATACGCCGTTGCATTTGTATCTTTATGTCTGCAATGGTGGATTTCATTATCAAATATATACACATTTTAAAGCAGATTAATGATTATATCATAATACATATATATATATAGTAAATAAGAAATCTAGTTTCAAATATCAAACAAAATGGAAACAAAAATATCAAACAAAATGGAAACAAAAATATCAAACCTTATCGATAAAATTCAAATTTAATCCTCAATTTATTTTGAGTTCCAGTAGAGGTGAACAAATTTAACTGCAGTCTTGTTAAAAACAACTAAAAATAACTTCAGTTCCCAACAGCGAAGTAATTAAATTTTTAAATGGAAATAAGGTTGTATGCCATGAGAAGAGGTGAACTCTAATGCTTTAGAACAATTTTGTTGATTCGTAACGACCGACAATCGGTTGAGTTTCTGCTTCGTATTTTTCTATAATGAAAAATAAAATGTTCTCAAGTAAACTACATACTTATTTATTATGAACGCATGCAAGACTTACTTTGATTTTTATTTTGTCTTTATCGAACGTTAAATACGAATCTAACAAAGCTAATGTTAATGCGAAACTAATATCAATGCGAAACATTCAGAATTTTTACTCTGTATTCTTAAGGGGGTTAAAAAATTTTGTTATCGTTGATTTGAACTTCAACATTAATAATTAATTCCTCGTTGTCGTTAATTTGAAAACCGAAACCAAAGCTACATTCCTAAGCGTCAAGAAATAGAATTAACGTTATCAATTAAGTAGAAAATAATGTAGAAAGTAATTACTTGTAAACAAAATTATAATAATAATAATAATGATTTTGGTACAAAGCCATCAAGTCCGTGGGAAGTCGATTACATCGACACCAGTCTACGACTGACATTGATTTTATCGGCTCCCAAAGGATGAAAGGCAAAGTCGACCTCGGCGGAATTTGAACTCAGAACCGACGGACGGGCGAAATACCACTAAGCATTTTGTCCAACGTGCTAACGATTCTGCCAGCTCGCCGCATTGTTTTTACGATTAATAATGGTTACTTGTGCATTAGCTCTTGGCCTCTCCAAAGCATTTTCATTTGTTTGTCCTAAGCATTTGCATGCCTATTTTCAGAGGTTTAGTTAGTCCTTGTTTCATCCGTTCTGATTAACATAACGCTTTCTTTTCATAAGTTACTTAATTTTTGATAATAATCGGGAATGTGCATCACATATAGTGTATGGACGCCAGCACAATATGTCCTGTGTATCACAAGGTATGCGATATACAGGACAAGTGTTAAAGGTTTTTGTGTCAACTTATTTTGTATGAATTTGTGTTGGAAATTTTCCTGTATTTACATCTTAAGGAATATAAAGTTTTACAAGGAGAAGGAATATTTTTTCTAATTTCACTGCCAAATTTCGCTGAATATAAAATGATTAGACCACGTGGTCTTCCTTCTCCGTTTCCTCTTATTCGGTTCTGTAAGCCTGTTATATTAAATAGTCTCATTCGAAACCGCTAGTTGGTGTATACATGTGCAAACGCACTATTCCATTAAATGAAGCTTCGTCATTAGATAAATTCGAACTTTTCAGAACTCCATTGGT
The DNA here is from genome assembly GCF_001194135.2 of Octopus bimaculoides. Classification (NCBI taxonomy): domain Eukaryota; kingdom Metazoa; phylum Mollusca; class Cephalopoda; order Octopoda; family Octopodidae; genus Octopus; species Octopus bimaculoides. The sequence continues at coordinate 7,795,905 of NC_068989.1, forward strand.
GGGTATTTCTCTGAAAGAAATACTTTGGATGGTTAGAGTTATGATTAATATTAAATACTGAATAATTTAATCAAATGCATGCTTGAAATTATTATTCAATAGCGCTAAATGTTTCGTTATGAAATTGGTTATATAGATGTTATTATTTCCAGCAATTTTAAGGTTTAAATTGTTGAATAGTTTGGTTAGGTCTTTCCTAAATGTTTACGCTTGTTGCCCATTGATATTTTAGGAGATATATAACCGTATTCACTGTATATTCCACCCGTTGTGTGTATGATGCTTAAAATATATATACAAAAAAAAAAAGACAATTATTAGATTTAAAATTTTATCGAGAATCAGATTCCCATGCTTACGTAAAATGTTTATATTATGCTAAATATTCATGTATTTTTAAAGAAGCGAATCGATTTTCTAGCGTGCGTTATCATTTGTATCTTGTCAAAGGAGAAAAGCTCTTACCTTTCATGACGATAAAGTGTGAACACATTCGACTCATTAGCACAGAGGATTCTAGGACACCGGTGTTTCGACATGCCGCATCTCATCAGCCAGAAGTACTCCGGGTCTTTGAGTCATGCCAAGTAGCTGGCTGGTCTTTGTTTATACTTTCACAGAACAAATTGTTTGTTTATCAGTGCCTATAGCTGCCTTTCGATATAAAATCGTTCTTTGCATCGTGCATAGCGTGATCTGGAACGAATATTTGTATATTTATTGTCAATACAAGCTGGCCCCGTGCCGTCAAAAATGACGGTTAATTGTATTATTTTATATATAAATATGGATGGCAAATCAAATTAACACACTTGTCAATGTTCAAATATATTCGCATACTTCCCTTGTACACGCGCACACATACACATATACTCACACAGAGCTGAAATGCAGTTTGATTTTTCTTCTCGGCGTTGAATGTTCACCATTCCCACTAGTTTGCCTTCACCCCTTCCTTTCCCATTCATATGCTGTGACGGAGAAACACACAAGAGTATTTTTATAGTTGATGTCTAGGCACGTTTAGACACAAAGAAGTCGAATGTGTTGGACACAATATCGTCATAAAAGAGTAAAGTTTTACCCCTTTGACATACACAGCAGCGACTAGCATCTCAATATTCGTTCCAGATTTCGCTATACACGGTGCGAATGATGATTTTATAGATACATCTTTATTTTATCGCAAATGTATTTGATATGCTGCTGTTCCTAAATGTACATCCAGACGTTTTGTGGATTTTGTGTAGCAATATTTTTATTAATTCCCCCACCAAATTACTTATCTTGTACCAAAATTTCGCATTCGCTGCGGGATTTCCTCCTACAAAGTAATTTCTCTTTATAAATTGTATGTAAAAATACATTGAACCTCTCTCCCACCCTCTCTCTCTTTCTCTCTCACACATACACCAACACACAAACACACTCTTTCTCTATCTATCTATCTATCTATCTATCTATCTATCTATCTATCTATCTATCTATCTATCTATACACACTCATACCATATACACAAAACACACATACATACATACGTACATAGATACATATATATGTATGTATATGTACGCATATGCATATATTTATAAATACACAAACACATACATATTCATATATACATAAATATATTATACATATGTATATATATATATATATATATATAT
>NC_068989.1:7797935-7801979 GCF_001194135.2 Octopus bimaculoides
ATATATATATATATATATATATATATATATATATATATATATACACACGGATTTGTATACATTGATATGTATATATACCTACGTATATATATGTGTGTGTGTATGTATATATACATACATATATATGTCTATACGCGTATATATGTATATGTAAATATATACGTTTGTGTGTGAGTATGTGTATGTAGGTATCCTTTGATATAATATTTAAACATAAACACGTAAATACATTTAAAATCTCTAACTCCACATCTCTTTAATTCTCCAATGACCTGAATATATTTGACACTCAGCAGTTTTACATATATTTTACATTTGTTTTCTGTTTGCTAGATTAACACTTTGAGGCCATTCCACCGGCACCCTACCGCCAGCACCATATCTATAATCTATCGTAATATGTCATCACGTCGAATCCACTCACGAACCACAAACATCGCGCCACCCATGCGCCATAAACAACAGCATATACAATCTCAATACAGTCGATCGGAATTTTTATAAAAATCAGGAAGTAATTTCTTAAAGATAATTCGAAGGAAGAAAACAAAAGTTAATCTTTGTACGCAAACAAAGGAAGATTATGGGCATGTTTTAACCTATTGGATCTCAATAGCGAATTACAGTTTAGCCAAGCCTGCTGGTGACCCGGCATTGTCTTTTGGTTGCAGAAAAAGTGTGAATTACTTTTGGGAACTGTATAATTTCCAAAATATATCAATAAAATGAGCAAAAAAGAGAAATTCGAATGACCTGAATACACGCGCGTGCACAAACAGACAGAGAGAGAGACAGAGAGACAGAGACAGAGAGACAGACAGACACACACACACACACACACATTTATACAAACATACATATGTATGTATATTATTTAATGTTATAAAAATTCAGAAACTTCGACAGAACGTAAAGTCATTTGTTTTAAACAGTAGAACGTCTGAATTTTTTAACCCTACATTTAAACGCCATTTTAGCATTATCAGCTCAAAGTTCAACTGTTAAAAAAACAAATTACAGCGACGAACGACTGCTCGGTATAAGCAGCTGACGAAGTGTATCAACGCAGAAACTCACTCGCCCTACATCATCAATGGTCTAGTTTTGAGTTTACAACTATATTGTCTATAAGGAGAATTCCTTCCGTCAAGACAACAGAATATTGCCTTTCCTTCTCTGAATGTACTTGGACGTGTTAAATAAAACTTTACATTACTATATTTCATTCAATGCTGTTTGGTGCGTCTTTAATTAAAATATTATCCATTTATTTTCAAGCTGGTAGTTTGTTTTTATGCGAAAATTGATGTAATAAATCTTGTGACGTTTCTTTCTTTGTGTGTGGCAAGGTGCCCAAAGCTTTTGGAATTAGTACTTTGGTTTTTGTTATAATAAGACCTTCATACGATAACTTTCTTATGCATGCAAATACGATATCGTAATCTTATATACTAAATGGTTAGCAAATGGATACGATAATGAAAGCAGAAAGTGTATATTTCTTCTTGAAGTTGTAGTTTCTTGGACTTTAAAGATCCGATTTATAATTGTTTCAAATTCTGCCACCAGACCTGCAAATTGGAAGGAGGAATTGATTAAATCGATCTCAATATTTAACTAATACTTTATCAACCTTGAAGGGATGAAAGACAAAACTGAAATCACAACGTAGAGATCCGAAAGAAATGCCGCTAACCATTTTTGAACGACGCTTATCGCCGGTTTAATCTTATCTATAATTTATGCATTTGCATGTCTGTGTACGTACATAAGTACTGGTTAAATGTGAACATAAGCGCTGGTTAAACGCACAAATTCATATTTAGACACTTGAAGTTTAATGTAACAATGTTAAAAATAATTATATTTTGAATTACGATTTATAACTGCTTTTATTCTTCGTCGTTCTAAAATAAGAATTTTGATAAACATTTATTTGTCATTTAGTCTTCGACATTACATCAACAATCGATGTATTTTTTCAGAATCAGTCAGTCTGTCTGTCTACACATCTTTCATTCCAATTTGGTAATTATCTAATGTACGATCTATCTTCCTGTCTGGCGATCCATCTTCACCCACAACTCTAGGTTAGATCGTGCGGTACAGTCGTCAGGCACCTCTTCCATGGGGTCCTATCAGAAGCAACTGTCATTATATTTTCCTCCGTGATTCCCAAGTATGAGTATTTAATACTATGGATATCATCCAATCACTTTGAATCGTGGTCTACCGCTAAGTCTCCTGCCAGTTGACTCGGCTTGAAGAATTCGTCTTGCGATCCTTTCCTACGACATTCTAATCGCATGTCCGTAGTACTGGAGCTGTGACCTCTCAATGCTTAGATGTAACAGCGGACCTGGTGAAACGCCCTGGTCTTCCAACGTTCATTCGATCAAGAAACGTGCCTCCCTGGAAAGTTGTAACTAGGGATCAGCTAACAAGGTTTGTAATAGTAAGCTTCTTGGTTTTGCCGGTTTCAATCTCATGAAATACAGCACTGCATTTAGCGGAGATCTATACTAACTTTAAAATAAACATATTTTCATAGTGCCTTTTTTTTTTCTTCAGTTTTTGCTTATAGACCATTCTAAAAATAATATAGGCGACCGCAGAGTTTATTTGTTTGTTTAGAAGTAGTTTCAATGTTTACAGAATTATGTTACACATTAAAGAAACAGATACCTCACCAAAGAGGCCAAAAGGAAATAGCATCCTGTATATATATATATATATGTATGTATGTATGTATATACGCATATATATATATATATATATGTAGGTATATATACATACATATATATATATATATATATATATATATATATATATATATATATATATATATATATATGTATGCATGTATGCATACTGTATATATATGCTATGTAACTATTTTCGATGTTCTTCCACAACTACACACACACACACATATACATATACATTCAAGTATATATACTCATATATAAACATATATTTAAACAAATATATACACACACATACATATACATATATACATACATACACACGCGCGCGCACATATAAATGTTCGTTTTTATGTTATTGCTCAATACTTGCCGTAGAGTACAAATTTATTATTCTTTAGCAAGGGCAATATTGACAGTGACTTCGAAGCTATCATCGACAGGTAAGTGCCATCATGTGCCTATCAGTGCTCGACCACATGTTGGCACAAAGAACGTTACTCAAGTTACAGGAACTGAACTTGGAAATACTCTGTCATCCACCATATTCAGTAGACTTTGCACCAACTGACTATCACATTTTCGAGACATTAGACAAACTTTTTATCATGAAAAAAACTTGAAATCTGAAGAAGATGCAAAAACAGCCTTTTGTGATTTCATTACTTCTTGCTCTCCAGAATTCTTCACTGCCAGCATAAATAAGCTACTGATAAAATGACATAATTGTGTTGATAATTCCGGTGCATACTTTGGATTAACTGCATTGCTTTTTGTTGAGATGAACTAAAATAAACTTTCAGTTCAAAATCGGACATTTCATTCTTAATGATCTGATATATACAAAAAAAAAAAGGTTCATTTTCAAATTTCTGAAAGCTCTAATGTGCGATCTAATGAACACAAAGAGAAAAAAATTCTCACTTGCAAGCTTAAAGCTTCTAATTTACACGATTAAGTGTTAGTGAGACTCTCTGGTGCAGCAATATCTAGCCAGTTGCTTTTCTGGTCGCAATATGTTTCAAGCACCGTGTGTGACATTGTTCACCTTTTCCGTGAGGAGGTTTTTACGCAACACATTAAAAGCTATTATTCATAGCTAAATTTGCATTTCAGCTTCTGTGTAAAATGACATGTGTAGTTATCTATGTATAAATATACTTGAATACACACACACGAGCATATAAGCATTTAACGAAGGATTCTGTGAGAGTTTTAATTCATTAATATGCGCAAATACACACACACATTATATATATATATAATGTGTATATATATTATATGTATATGTATATGTATATGTATGTATATATTATTAAGACAGTTTATGCGTGCATAT
>NC_068989.1:7802409-7805724 GCF_001194135.2 Octopus bimaculoides
ACACACACACACACACACACACACACACACACACACACACACACACACACACACACATACACACATATATGTGCGTATGAGTACATATTCATATATGTGGTGACTATACTCTATACACTTCTTGGTGTGAGTGTGTGTGAGAGTTTGAGAAGGAGAAAAAGAAAGTTAAGAGGAGAGAGAAAGGAACAGAGAGAGAGAGAGAGAGGGGGGGAGAGACTGTGTGTGACGTAAGCAAACACAAATACATACATTTAAAATCTGAAATGCCCGTTTGATCTAAACTGCACCGAATTGCCGTCAATCAATGATGTTCATTCTATACACCTCCTCTGTGATTATCAGAGCATGTTTGTAAATAATTTAGTCTGTGTAATTTGCCAGTGCTGGCCAAATTGAGGGAATCGTTGAGTCAGACCTGCTTTTACCGGTCAACATAATCTCGTTTTCAATAATATCGTTTCTTTTGATTGTCTAATGGGAATTGCTTTGGATATTTGTCGGAATTATAGCAACAGGAATTATTAATTGGGAAATAACACTTGATTGCTTATATATATATATATATATATATATATATATATATATGTTTGTGTGTGTGAGTACATACATACATTCATACATACGTATATATATAACGGAGTAAGCAAATATAAATGCGAAATAAGGTGGAAAAAAATGGTACTCGAATACAAGAGGTAGAGTAATATGCTTTATTTAAAAGCAGCAGAAATATCACAAAACTGCTACTCAGAGTTTCACGTTCCCGTTTGTCGGACAGTTTTTTTTTAGAATGGACGACGAACGGGGACGTGAAACTCAGAGTTAACGGTTATAGTAACCGACTAAGGGATAATATATTCGCACATACTATCGGTATCCGTTACCTGTATTATCTCTGGATTTTGGTGTGCAGGCACACCTTACAAGTAGAATGCAGATAACAACAGGATAAACAAGAGCTTATCAGGAACCAATGCAAATAATTAGAAATTGGAGAAAACCACAGATTAACCAACACATCGATTGGACCCCATTTATAGCTTATTTCTTAATAGAAAGCATGACATAACAAAATAGGTGACATCAGATATCTTACGGCCGTTACTGATCGGATTGCTAAAATGCAGTCTATACATAAATGCGAAAATAAAATTCTTCATCTTCATAGGGCATAAGAATTAAGGCAACGGATGTTCATCAGAGTGAAAAACAAGAGCATACAATATAAACAAAAGGAAGAAGGAAAAGGAAAGATTAGATGGGTTAGACAAATAGTCTTGGAGCCCAATATGTTAAGAGCAAATAATTATTTACCATCAGGGATACAGGGCCGGTAGTATAGGTCTAGGGAATACTACGATTTATTGACGGGTAGGTGCAATTTGAAGGGGTTTCAGGATGTTTGAAAAAATAAGTCATCGAGAAACTATATATATAGTTTCTTGATAACTTCTTTTATTAAACATCCTGAACCCCCCTGAGACAGCACACGCGCGCGCACGCTCGCACACACACACACACACACACACACACACAAACGTATTTATATGTATGACTGTGTATGTATATCTGTGCATGCATCTATGGCTATTTATCTGTTTATTGTGCCTACCTCTTTATCTATCTATCTATCTATCTATCTATCTATCTATCTATCTATCTATCTATATATCTATATATCTATTTATCTATCTATCTGTCTGTCTGTCTATCTATCTATCTGTCTGTCTGTCTGTCTGTCTGTCTATCTATCTATCTATCTATCTATCTATCTATTTATCTGTCTGTGTGTGTATGTGTGTGTGTGTGTGCGTTTGTGTGTATGCTTATGTGTACATAGGTCAAATACATCTCCATGCATCAAACCTCCATTCCAAGTACTAAACTTCTGTTCACAAGGTATAGCTAAAATCAAACATCTTTTGTAAAAATTGATAAATATGATACTCTATTAAAAAGTATTGATTGATCCCTCAATTAAATACGCAACTGTTTTTACATATAAATTTACACAAGACGAAACACACGCGCACACACACACACACATTGGTGTGTGTGCGCGAGGAATGGGGGTGGGGGTATGAATGTGTAATTTTCGGACTGAAATTCTGAAAACTGTGCAAGATTCTACATAAAGCAGACTGTCTTTTGGAATAATGATTTATGTAATACATCTCTTAGTGTTTGTGATAGCCACAGACAACGGGAAAATACAATAAACTGAACTTCGAACACTGTTACACACGCGCGCGCACACACACGCGCACACACACACACACACATGCCAGTGAAACAACTTTTACTTGAATATGTATATTTTAATTTGAGTTTTCTTTTGTACCGTCTTCTACAGTATATCATATATTGTATTATGCACGTTTTAACGTAGTCACACTAATATATTCAAAGCCATGGGGAACTCAAGTAATTTTTGCATGTAAATATTCTCTTATTGTATTTGATATACACATGCATGTTTGACTAGATACCTGTATGTATATATGCATATATGCATTTAGGTAGACACATGTATAAGTATTATTTATATTATGTTACAACAGAAAGATACAGAGAGAAAACTATTGAAAAAGAGTGAATATGTGTTTTAAAGAGTGTAATAAATTAGTTACGCATCCATTACTGCACAGTTTCGCCATTGTGATTGATTTTATTGTAGAGATCTGAATATTTATGTGTATGTGTCGTTATTCTTTAAAATGGTTCAATATTGGGAAGTAACTTGTTGATTTATACATGTACATGTGTTTTTGTGTGTGAGAAAGTGCTGCACTTTTGCATGCAGTAACTTAACAATGCACAATTTCTCTCTCTACCTCTCTGACCCTCTCTCTATCTGACTCTTTTTCATTCACTCTCTCTCTTTCTGTATGTCTGTCTGTCTGTCTCTCTCATATACGTATGTTATATATATGTATACGTGCATATATATTAATGTGCACATGTGAGTACAAATATTTCCAAATTCACATACCAGACGTTCAGTGACACACATGGTACATAATGAATACTAATACATACAAATATATATTCAGGTGTTCGCTTATAATCATACACGCAATATAAATAATTATTTATATATACGTAGACAAATATTAATTAGATGAAAATATTATCACTAGAAAATGACGAATGGAAAGCAAAAAAAAAAAAAGTATTTCATTAACATTGTATTTACCTGTACCTGTTTCTCGCAACCACTGTGTTTATGTGTGCACGCACGTGTGTGTGTATGTGCATATACATGTATATGTATTCAAATATATATGATTATATATTTCGTATATATATATATAT
>NC_068989.1:7806186-7806966 GCF_001194135.2 Octopus bimaculoides
ATATATATAGACACACACACATATATTGCTAGTTAGCTAGTTAGATAGATAGTGTTAGACAAGCAGGCTATATTTGTATTTAAGTATGTATGTATGTATGTATGTATGTATGCAAGTATGTGTGTATATATTGTGTGTGTGTGTGTGTGTGTGTGTGTGTGTGTGTGTAACGGGGTGTTACATCATACCTGAGTAATTCGCTCCTCAGGTGCATAAACAACTCATAATCGTGTTGCGCTGAGCGAAAGAAGACGGTCATAGGTTGTCTATACATCAGGAGCATGAGTTAAGCATATATGACATCACATCACGAAAAGATGCATAGTACAGTATACTCTGCCAAATTTACATTGAGTACTCTCGTCCCTTATACATGACAATCACAAATATACGCCATGTACACACACATATACACACGCATACGTGTGTGTGCATATGTGTGCATAACAAAGAATGTTTTACGAAATTTATCATAGTTGAAAGACAAATCTCACTTTTTTCATGAGATTACGCTACCGGTTTCAATAGATTAAAACGGCGATTTGGTCATGCTGAAATAAATTGAAATTTATTAATCTCTCATAATATCAGTCACGAGGTTCGCATGTTTTTCTTATAAAAATCACATTGTGCTAGTGGTAACGCATTTCATTCTCAAGTTGTTGAAGTTCTCGATACATTTCCATTGCCTTCTTTTTCTCTTCTTGTTTTTTTTTTTTTGTTAAATACAGATTTACTCAGGTGAAACTTCTCATCCGCTTTAATATATATATATATATA
>NC_068989.1:7807149-7809713 GCF_001194135.2 Octopus bimaculoides
TATATATATATACATATACATATACATACATACATATATATATATATGTATATATATGTATGTATGTATTAATGTATGTTTTTATGTTATAATAAAACTAGTTTACATTAAATAAAAAGGATTACTCAATACATTTGATAGAGTGCAAATTCGTTATTCTTTAACAAAAATAGTATTAACAGTGACTTCGGAGTTTCGGCGAGCTAAGCCATCATTGGACTATAGTACATTTGATGATGGCTTAGTTAGCTCCATCTCAGAGTAAACTGTACATGTAAGCATACTTGCATTTGCCTACAATATCATATATGTATGTATGTATGTATGTATGTATGTATGTATCAGCGTATACGCTAATGAGACTTAGCACACACACACGAATAATTTTTCATTTACTCTTTTACAATACTGCTCAAAAGTCACTCGTTCTTGAAGTTAAGTATTTATAAGAGAATTCCTGCATTTATTCGCCAGTGGAATAATGTAACTAAATAATAACAAAATATTATAAACACATCGCAATATCTATTCGTTTTATTCCCCAGAAACTCTCAACTTCCGAAAAATTGTAGTCACACACCTATATATATATAATGTATGTGTGTATGTGTGCATATATATAGATATCGATATATATATGCATGTGCATGTATATAGGTAAGTGTATGTATATAGACGTGTGTGTTTGTGCGTATATATTTGATTACGTATGCTTTTAACTCTCTTGTGTAACAAACACGACATCGGTGTTACATATTACGTCATGATCGGCGTGTCTTATCAATACAAACAAGAATTTTTACTGTACTAGAATATTCTTATTGTACAGATTGAATTTCTCGAATGTTCCTAAATCAAATTAAACAAGAGCAAAATGATTATAAACGTGTTGGAGCGTTCATATATAATTGGTGACATACACCGTATTACGCGTGATCACCGTTTTGTGGTCCCGTCTTTTTTTATCCCTAATGGTTAAGGTCTGCAGGAAAGGGACATGTCTATAGTCTTCACGTGCCTTCTGAGACCGGTAGCATTGACAAGGTTGATGGCGGTTTTGAAACATGTGGAAGGTGGAGTTTGAAGGAGAAGGAATTCCAGACTATTCCGGTTCGGAGGAAGTGGAACTGTAATGAAGCAGTAAGTGCGACCGTGGGAATTGTTCAGAATATGAAGTAGTTGTATGCTGTCAACTTAATGTGACAGTCCCCTGAAGGGAATAATACTACTGTTGGTTAAACCTAGGAAGCTGCACTGCTTCCTGTCGGCCTTGACACATTTCCCGTGTCCTTATGTTTATAAGGAGGAGTATTGCTGTCATTATTTCTAAATTTAAACACTGAAAAATGGTATGGCATCATTTCTAAAAGTAGCCAAGAAACTACTACTTCTATCTACAGGAATGTATATAAAGGACAAAATTTAACCAGTCGACCACAGTTGAAACCAATGTTCACAACTGTCACCACTAATGAAGCTGAAGATTGCATAAATGCAAGAAAGTATACTAGTTCAATAAGAATGGACATTTAATATTTCATTTGTCCAATAAGAATGGACATTTAATATTTCATTTCATTTCTTTTTACTATATTATTTTATATCTTATATAAATATTAGAAGATTATAAATAAAATGTGAAAAACAGAGTTGGAATTCCTTTGAGTAATATATTCTGCTATACACAATCATACAAACCCCTTTGTATATATATATATATATTAGGGTTATGACTCATTCACAAACTAATAGCTCTATACTGTAATTCGATGAATAATTTTATGGAAGGCGGGAAACTAACATTTATTTTGCTTTATTTGGAAAAAAACGTCACCCCAAACATAAGAAATCAATCATCACTTTTGACCTAAATCATGCAAAATTCTAGGAGGATTCATGTCACCTGCTCAAGTTTTTGCCAAACTTGTTGTGCTGACTCAATGCAATACAGAAGTAGCATATCTGAAATTCCAGCTTTCTAGTTGAAGTAGTTTCGGAGTTACGGGCTTTTAAAACTATAATCACGAGATTCACACTTCAGTATTTCCGCTGCTTCAATCCTCGTAAATGTAAGAGAGATGTGGAATAAAAGTGCATTTATACATTTTTAAGATTACTGAATTGAAATTGCTCTATGCAAAGGTTCAAAACTAGGCTATTTTAAGATAAAGGCCACTGCAAGCATTCGATAACATACAAAATTAAAAACAATACATATTTGTAACTTTATAGGTTTAATTCCAATTTCAAATAACTGTATAAGAAAAAGGGTGCTTAAAGTTAGCAAATTTTAAACAACAAAGTATTGATATGTTTTGCCAAATAAAATAAAACGAACAGAAATATGGAGTTCAGGAACTCTTTCAACTCTTTGAATGCACTTTAAGCATTGATGACGGGTGGGCATCCACTTCACTCATGATCATCAAGGCTCAGGTCTCCACTGCGAAATTGTTTAAACCATTTTCAAGCTGACCACTCACTGGTCATTTCCTCACCAAACGTTTCGTTGATGTCACGAGCAGTTTCAGCTGCTTTACGTCTTTATATATATATATATATAT
>NC_068989.1:7809759-7810860 GCF_001194135.2 Octopus bimaculoides
GTGTGTGTGTGTGTTTATATTATTAATGAATTCATAAAATTATCAATAATATAACAGGAAATCAATATTTAATATTTAAATTTCGAAAGATATATATCCAATATGACATGGTAGTATAATAATGGATATATATCTTTCGAAATTTAAATATTAAATATTGATTTCCTGCTATATTATTGATAATTTTATGAATTTATTAATAATATAAAAACACATTTATATATATATATTTATTTGCTCAAAATAATAGAGCACTTAATATAAGTTGTTACATAGAATATTCCTTATAAAAGTTATATATATATATGTATACGACGGGCTTCTTTCAGTTTCCGTCTACCGAATCTACTCACAAGGCTATGATCGGCCCTTGGCAAAAGTAGAAAACGCCCACGGTGCTACGCAGTGGGACTGAATCCGGAACCATGTAGTTGGGAATCAAACTTCTTACCACACAGATACGATTGCACCTATGTGTGTGTGTGTGTGTGTGTGTGTGCATATTTATATATACATATATATATGGCGTATGAGCAAACGCATGCATGCTCACACGCACGCGCGCGTACACGTGCTACACATACACACATTCACAACTATATAGGCATGTATGTGTATGCTTACCAATATACATACGTGTTTGCGTGTGCGCATATGTATAAATTTTCTTGCAAGCTTCGCTCTCAGTATCCGTGCACGTCTGTGCGTGTCTGTGCGTGTGTATTATTTTGTGTAGGTTTAACCAAAGTACACGTTAGAAGAATACACCGTTCTGTCACTCCTGTAAGATGTCTGAAGACTTGCAATAAATCTGCAACCTCGCCAAGGAATCACGCCAATATTTTGTTAAGGAGTTCTCAAACTGGCGCCAGAACTATATCGTTACCCCAAACAGCCTGATGGCATCGATACCATCTCCAGCCGCTCACCAGTATCCTTCATTACACGCTGTTTATCTTCCATGCCATTCCTTCGTGAATACATACATACATACGTATATGTAATTGTATATGAGTATATGTATGAAAAAATATATATAGATCCATACATATACATACATATATACATATATACACATACATACATTCGGATATATATATA
>NC_068989.1:7812310-7813080 GCF_001194135.2 Octopus bimaculoides
GAGAGAGAGAGAGAGAGAGAGAGAGAGAGAGAGAGAGAGAGAGAGAGAGAGAGAGAGAGAGTTATTTGGTATAGTTTTCTGGAAGTATAATAAGGGCAGTGAATGATGTTAGTTACGGAGATAAGATTTATCTGTTTCTGACGGGTATTTCGTTTGTAATTCCTGTTTTGTTTTTGTAAACTAAATCAAATGAACTGGGTCAGACGAGGCTGATGAAAAACAATGGCGTCTATAAACATACAAACCGACGAGATGAGGGTAATGTTAACTTTCCTTACTACCACCACCGTCACCACCACCACCACCGTTACTACATCTTTGTATTCATCATCATCATCACCACCACCATCATCATTATCACCATCATCATGATCATCATTATGCATTGCCATATACGATACAAACGGCAACGCCATCTGTAACATACCAATACTAGAGAACCGAGCTTACCATCAGCGATTCCACTAACACTTCAACCATTACCGTTAGTGGTATACAAGAACACCGCCGCCGTCTGCGCCATTGTCGGTGTCTCTGTCTTTCCTTTGACACTTACTTATTTCAGTCATTGGAGTGTGGCCATGCTGCAGTACTGTTGAGCTGTTTCGTCGAACAGATCGACTCTAGTACTGTTTTTTTTTTCTTTTCTTTTTTTGTTAATCCCGGTAATTATTTTATCGTTTCCTTTGGCCGAATCGCTAATTCATGGGAACGTAACGAAATCAACACTAGTTGTGAAGCGGCATGGGGGACAAACACACACACACACA
>NC_068989.1:7813524-7814624 GCF_001194135.2 Octopus bimaculoides
ATGTATGTATGTATACAGGAAGAAGAAGATGGAAATTGTGAAGCTAATAAGAGTCTATTATCAACACCAAATCGATCATTATCCCTTACAGCTGTTTCAGTTATACACAGTGTGAAATTAATTAAATATCAGGTTCATATTTCTGAGCATAATCACTGCAGAGGACAAAAAGTATACGATATGTTTGTTTATAGATTCATCACAGCAAACTAATATATATATTAACGAATAACTCCCACACAAATTCCGTGAACCAAATCTATTCAGAAAATATTGGTCAGTCCTGGGTTACAAGAAAAACCCCTTGCCCAATGTGCCACGCAATGGGCCTGATCCCAAAGCCATGTTTTTGCAAAGCAAGCTTGTTAACCATACAGCTATGTTTGCAAATGTTTTCTACATAGGTAAGCTTACGGAAGTACAAGGTGTAATGGGTGTGCAGTATTTAGCAGTCTATATGATACAGAAAAACGAAACATACCATTCAAATACCATCATACCACAGCATTTGGATGGTGTATTTTATTTTTCTGATAGCATCTTCACAGCCATCCATCTTCATTAATGATAGCACTAACCCTAACGCCATCACTCTACCCACCACCACCACCACCACCATTGCCACCGTCGCCGCCAATAACTCCAAACGAACACCACCACCGCCAACAATAACAACACTACAACCAAACCACCACCACCACCACCTACCCCACCACAAACACCATCACCATCACCACCACAACCACCAATCTCAACACCACCATCACCACCATCACCACCATCATTACCGCCATTACCAATCCAACAACACCACCACCGCCACTACCACCATAACCACCACAACCACCAACACCGCCGCCGCCGCCGCCGCCGCTACATCAACAGAGCACTTTTTTGTGTATGCGTGTATGCGTGCAGATTTGTATGTTTTGCTTTATGTATGTTATCAATCAGATTCATTTCTGTATTTCTTGTCCATAGAGAAAGAGCCGGACTCTAACATAGATTCAAATGTATGTATGTATGTATGTATGTATGTATGTATGTATGTATGTATGTATGTATGTCACCGTTCAGTTTTATTTCAAGATTTCTCGCTA
>NC_068989.1:7814908-7815550 GCF_001194135.2 Octopus bimaculoides
CCCACACAGCCACTCAAAGTAATGTATTAGTGTGTGTGTGTGTGTGTGTGTGTGTGTGTGTGTGTGTGTGTGCGCGTGTGTGCGTGTGCGTATTTGTTTTATATAGGCATCCGTGTGTACATTCCAAATGCGTGAGCGAAGGGCGTGGACCCTAGTCGGTAAATCGCAAGAACGGAACAAACCCGATTGCTTACCAAGTTTAATCAAAGGAACTCAAACGGTTTTAATTAAGGAACCTCGAGTCGGTTCTTCTCAGCTGTTGTCCAACTGAAGTCGAAACAGTTAAATAGTCGCTGCTGATTTCTTCATCCTATCATCACAAGCACCTCCTCACTGACAAAATCTTAAGATTTATAGACATAGTTAACTCCCACAAGATTACACCTCTATCTCGCCTCCTCCTTTCAACTTATCTCTATTTTCTTCATAAGTTACCTAACGTATATTGGGTTCTTATCTGCCCGAAGGGTTTTCTCATCTGTCTGTCTGTCTGTCTCTCTCGCCTCACATCCATTTCTCTCTCTCTCTCTCTCTATCTCTCTTTCTCTCTCTCTCTCCCCTCTCTCTGTCTCTCTCTCTCTCTCGCCTTCTCCATCTCTTTCTTTCCTTGTTCTTCATCCTTCTCCCCACTCTCTCTCTCTC
>NC_068989.1:7817787-7820323 GCF_001194135.2 Octopus bimaculoides
AATGAGAACAGCAAATAACGTAGATATGCATCTGTATATATATATATATATATATATATATATATATATATATATATACACACACCAGCGACACACACGTGTGTGCATTATGGGCATGTTATTAAACATTCATGTACGTATGCATGTATGTATGTATGTATATGTGTATATATACACGCACAAATAATGTGTGTGTATATATATATATATATATATATATATATGTGTACATAATACATATCTGCATAAATATATATATTTGTGTGTTTGTGTGTGTATTTACACACACATATATATATATATTATATAATATATATATATATGTATATATATATAATATATATATGTATATATATATATATATATATATATATATAGAGAGAGAGAGAGAGAGAGAGAGAGAGAGAGAGAGAGAGAGAGAGAGAGAGAGAGAGAGAGAGAGAGAGAGAGAGAGAGAGAGAGAGAGAGAGATAGGTACGTAGATGGATAGATAAATAGATAGATAAAGTTGTTAATATAGATAGAGATATATATATACTTGCGCATGCGCACACACACGAACAAAGAATCAAGAAAGTGAAAGAAAGAGGTGGGGAGAGACACACAGAATGATAGGGAAACTAATAGACTTACACAGAAAGATAAATGGCTAGGAAGCGACATTACAATGTTAGCAGTTATAAGAAGATAGTGAACACACGTATACACACACACACACACACACACACACACACACACACACACACACACACGCACACATGCACAGACAGGACACAAACACATCTATCTATCTATTTATCTGTCTGTCTGCCTGCCAGTCTGTCTACCTGTTTATCCTTCTGAGCGCACACGCGGATACACACGCACGCACGCGCATGCACACACACACACAAACGCACACACACATGCACACACATACATACACATACATACACACACACATACACACACACGCACACAGAAAGACAGGCACACATTCAGGAACCTAACGCCTTAACAGAGACACATTTATAAAGAGAGAACGAAGGAATGGTGTGTGTGAGAGAGAGAGAGAAAGAGAAGGGGAAGGGATGTGAGGAAATGATGATGAGGGGAGAAAATAAAAGGGACACGTAAGGAAGTAGGAAAAGTAATTAAGAACTGTACTTAATTAATTAGGAAGAAGTTAAGGGTTGCATATATACCATATGTATACATACATATGAATACAAACATAATGGCCGTTGGCGTGACTTCGCAGCCATATTGTTTTAAGTTCGGTCCGACTGTGACGCACCATGAGCCAGGGTCTCCCGCTATAGTTCCGGACAAATCAATGCCTTGTGAAGGAATTTCGTTGATGCAAACTGTGTGGAAGACCGTCGTATACATACAAGCATAGATAGTTAAATAAGATTCGGGTAAAAAAAATCTTGTAGAATGCTATGCAAAGCTCGTCCACAGTTATTGGCTACCTGATGTTATCATACAGTGGAAATTATCCTGCTACCGGATATACACTAAAAATTCCATAGTCTCCTTTAGAGTTTATATAAATAGATAAATGATAGAAAATGGAATGAACGACATTCTTTATTTAAAATACTATAATTTTTCCAACATATTTTTACACCTTTACTACATTGGTGAGATATGTTCTGTAATCATTATCATTCTTCCAATGTATAAAATGCGCCTTATTTAAATAAGCACCTGAGAAGGTGCATTTTACACTTTGAATGGATGATAATGACTATACACCATCTCATCAAAGTACTGCAGGAATAAAAAGGTGTCGAAACAAGTGTAGGGAATTTAAATAAGGGATGTCGATCATTTCTTTTTATTACCATTTATCTACAAACATACTTGTCTGTGTGCGTGCATTTGCCTCAAGTGCCAAAATGTATAGCCGCTAAACATAGGTCGAAGGTCCAGTCAGCCATGCGAAATCATCAGTGACCAAGCTGCAGCGCCCAATCGACTCATTAAGCCATAGCCGCCTTTGTCTATGAGACACAAAAAAAATCAGATTCTCTTTTTCTCCTTGTAATTTGAAGTATCGAGAAATTATACCTCTTTCTCATTCAGTGTCACTAACAAGTTACACTAGGTTCTTGTTTACCTTCTCTATCCGCATAAATAATTTTTTTAAATTGTGTGTGCGCGCGCGTATGTCGACTAGAGTAAAGTGATATGAAGTGTTTTGCTCAAGAACACAACGCACCGGCCAGTTCGGAATTTGGAATTTGAAACCACGATCAAGCGATTGTGAGTACTACACTCTAAGTACGGGCCATCACACACACACACACACATACACACACACATATATACACATATATACAGGCACAGGCGCGGTTGTGCAGTAAGAAGCTTGCTTCCCAACCACATGGTTCCGGGTTCAGTCCCACTGCTTGACATCTTGGGTAAGTGTCTTCTACTATAGCTGCGGGCCGACCAAAACCTTGTGAGTGAATTTGGTAGACGGAAACTGAAAGAAGCCCATCGTATATATGTACATATATATATATATATATATATATATATATATATA
>NC_068989.1:7820910-7826572 GCF_001194135.2 Octopus bimaculoides
TCTCTCCCTCGCTCTCTCCCTCGCTCTCTCCCTCGCTCTCTCTCGCTCTCTCCCTCGCTCTCTCTCGCTCTCTCCCTCGCTCTCTCGCGCTCTCTCCCTCGCTCTCTCCCTCGCTCTCTCCCTCGCTCTCTCTCGCTCTCTCCCTCGCTCTCTCTCGCTCTCTCCCTCGCTCTCTCTCGCCCCCCCTCTCTCTCTTTCTATCTCACATGCACACTCATACACGCACCGCCTCTCTCATTTTTCTTACTCACTTTCTTTCTCTTTCTCTTTCTTACACACACACACACACACATACGATGTACACCTTGTTTTAGACATAAGGATTTCCGACATGTTTTTTTTCTTCTTTTGTTTAAGTCAATGGACCGTGGCCATGCTGGGGCATTGCCTTGAAGGGTCAAAATAAATCGATCTCGGCATTTTTTGTTTTAAAGTCTGCTTCTTATTCTACCGGTTACTTTTGCCGAGCCGCTAAGTTACGGAGACATAAACAAACCAACACCTGTTGTCAAGTACTGGCGGGAGAACAAACACAGACGCAAATACGCACACACAAGCACACACACACGCACACACATCATTATATCATAATACATATGTATAAGACGGTCTTCCATACAGTTTCTGCCTACCAAATTCATAAACAAGAGAATTTTTCGACCCGAGAGGACACTTGCTCAATGTGCCACACAGTGGGACAGAACCTAAAACCACGCTGGATTAAACAACAGATGCAACTCTTTGTACATTCTTAACTATTTGTGAACAGTATATAATTAAAATGACCAGAGTTGCTAATACTAGTAGGCTTGTAATCTGTCATGGTGGAGGCGCAATGGCCCAGTGGTTAGGGCAGCGTACACGTGGTCGTAGGAGCGTGGTTTCGATTCCCAGACCGGGCTTTGTGAGTGTTTATTGAGCGAAAACACCTAAAGCTCCACGAGGCTCCGGCAGGGGATGGTGGCGAACCCTGCTGTACTCTTTCACCACAACTTTCTCTCACTCTTACTTCCTGTTTCTGTAATTCAAAGGGTCAGCCTTGTCACACTGTGTCACGCTGAATATTCCCGAGAACTACGTTAAGGGTACACGTGTCTGTGGAGTGCTCAGTCACTTGCACGTTAATTTCACGAGCAGGCTGTTCCGTTGATCGGATCAGCTGGAACCCTCGTCGTCGTGACCGATGGAATGCCAACCAATAATCTGTCATGACCACTAAAGAAAACAAAATGTATATCATTGAGCCTTAAATACATCACAGAATTCTCTTTCTTTTTTTTTCTTTTTTTTTCCAAGGTCGAAAAATACAGGCCCCAAACAAACTGCTAATTTTATGACCAAAGATCAAGTTTCAATTACAGTGAAGTACAGCAATTCACACATCTGGAAGGGTGCTCAAAAGAAAAAAAAAATTGAACTACGGGGAAGAAATGTCATTAGCTTCCTAGGCAGATTTTTACTTCCCGTAACATTAAAATTAGTTACCAACTACAGAAGCTTCTACTGACTATTTTAATGCTGATAGAAAACCACCACCTTCACCTGGTCCAATCACAATAGTTAACAAGGAAGGTTCAATGCGGTTGCTTGGTTTCACTTGCTAGAAATAACAACCAAATCTCTAAAATCACACTCTACTGCAATATAAAAAGGAAGGACTTATGGGATCTTGTCTTTTTCATTCGCAAACTGATCCCCTTTTAATTTTACTCAGATTGCTTTCAATTTTGGTGTATCTCTAAGGCGGCGAGCTGGCAGAATTGTTAGCACGCCGACCTCAGCAGAATTTGAACTCAGAGCGTAAAGATGGACGAAATACCACTAAGCATCTCCACCAGCGTGCTTACGATTCTGCCAGCACGTCGCCATTCTATTACTTATAATAACATAAAGTATAACATACAGGACACTTCCTAAGAAACATCAACTGTGTCGATCTCAACTCTTTCCCTCCAAACCAAAATATTAAAAGAAAAACGTAAACAACAAACTGTTTCTTTAAGAGCCAATGCGGTCGTCTGATTGGTTCAGACAATTGACACTTAAACGCAACCAATAACCTTCCTTCTTGATATTTCACCAGTTAATGGAATAAAGTGCCATAGAAAGGCAGACGGCTTTTTTAGTCTTTGGTATCAAATTACTTCTGGGTTCGGGTCAAGAGTTAATCCATTTGTACATCGCTTTTATTGTCTGTTACCGTTTAGCCCTAGGTCACATTTGATCGAGCCGAGCAAAGGAAATGTAATAATACAAACGCGTTCCGACTATGACCTTCCTGTCTTTTTCATGTGTTAAGAAAACACAAGATCGCATTTTGTGGGATATTTTCCTTTACTGAAACGGTAGTGTATGATTTCAAGAAGGTTTGGCTGCTCTGTCTAGCAATTCGAGCGATCACGTACGGACTCGACTGTTGGTTCGTCGTCACTTCGAAGTTGAAAGAAACGCAGAAGACATTTGACAGGCGTCAGTCTTCAAGGCCATTAATGAAATTCTTGTATTTACATTTTCATGGCATTTATTTACTTCTTGTTTATTTATTTGCCAACCTATCTATCTATCTATCTATCTATCTATCTATCTCTTTACCTGTCTGTCTATCTGTCTAACTATCTATCTATTTATCTATCTATTTTTGCAACTGTTTGTCTGTGTGTGTGTGTCTGTCTGTCTGTCAGTCTCTGTCTGTGCATCTCTTGTTTTATCTTTCGCTCTATCTATCCATCTATCTATCTATCTATCTATCTATCTATCTATCTATCTATCTATCTATCTATCTATCTCTTTACCTGTCTGTCTATCTGTCTAACTATCTATCTATTTATCTATCTATTTTTGCAACTGTTTGTCTCTGTGTGTGTGTGTCTGTCTGTCAGTCTCTATCTGTGCATCTCTTGTTTTATCTTTCGCTCTATCTATCTATCTATCTATCTATCTATCTATCTATCTATCTATCTATCTATCTATCTATCTATCTACCTACCTACCTATCTATTTGTCTATACATACATACATACATACATGCATACATAGACACCTAATGAAGGAAAAACAAAGCAAATTGCATAAGGGAATACATGAAGGAATGCATTAGTGCAGTGGATGGCCCAGAGGATCATAAGAAAACCCCAGAAACAAGGGCGAGAGAAGTATATGAAAGGGAGAAGAAAGGCTTCGCGAAGATTATTTGTTTATCTGTAAGTTACTTCAGTCTGCGGCCATGTTGGGGCAACGCCTTGGAAGTTATATTCGAAAAAATCGACACTGTTACTTTTTGTATTTTTTTTGTCTTTTTAAGTCTGCTACTCATTCTGTCGGTATCTTTTACCGAGCCGCTAGTTTGTTGGGATGTAAACAAAGCAACACCGATTGCCACACGGAGGTGGAGGTGCTAACACAAACACGCGCACACACACACACACACACACACGTATATATATATATATATATATACGCGCGCGTGTGTGTGTGTGTGTGTGTGTGTGCGTGCGCGTGTGTGCGTGCGCGTGTGTATGTGTGTGTGGCCTAGTGGTTAAGGTGTTGCACTCATCTTCGTTAGATCGTTGTTTCAGTTCCCAGATCGGGCAGTGTGTTGTGTTCTTGAGCAAAACTCCTCATTTCACATCCCTCCAGTCCACTTAACTAGTGTATAAGTGCACCGGACCGGCGTCCCGTTCAGGGGAAAGTGTTATGATGCATATCAATTATGCGCCATGGAAACCGGGTAACCAGCCGCATCTGTCCGAGGACCCGAGACAACAATGTCCCGCGGTTACCTTTACCTTACCCAAATGCGTACGCATGCTTGTGTCTGTATGGGTATGCGTGTGGGTGTGTGGTTAGAGATTCAAAATAAAAAAAAATAAACTATACAAGGAAAAGTACCCCTGGGATAGTTATGACATGATGTAAATAATTAGTAAATCATGTGATATACAAAAACACGATGCGTTACAAAAAAAGTAATACTAACTGTTACCTGTAAAAATAAGTCTCTGAAGTATCAGGTTACTAGTAAATGCACAGGGGAATCAGTACCAGAAGGTTTACAGAGAAAATAAGGTTGAAATAAGTGAAGGGCTATAGGAATAGGAATAGTTTCATTGCCTTAATTAGTATACTGAAATATACAGTTATCTTACATGTATATACGAAGGCGTATTGAAAAGTCTTTGGTTTTGGGTAAAAAAAATATATATATATAGGAGGATCAGTTAATTATGTTTTGACGTATTTAACATATTCCCGTCGCAGATCCACACACTTATTGCAGCGGTCCTTCAGTTTTTCTAAGCCCTGTAAAAGAACTCAGAAGGTCTATGACTCACAGAACCGGTTACCTGGTTTCCATGGCATATAACCACTGAGGACGAAACGCCAATCCAGTTCATTGTAGGGTTACTCATTTACGACTGAGTGGACTGGACTAACGTGAAATGAAGTGTTTCACCCAAGACCCAAAAACGCCATCCTGTCCGGGTATCGAAACTACGATCTAGCGATCGTGATGCAACACCTTAACTACTTGGCCACACGCCTTCACACTGCTCACTGAAGGAAACTAATTGTTAGCCAAACCATTTAAAAGACGGGATGGTCAGGCATGGTGTGATGTTGATCATAGGCTTATTCGGACTCGACCGAGGCCCAGGAATTCTTGACCGCAACGTCAGACTGACCAGAAGCAAAACAGAAAAAAACTAAAATCTCACCTCGTCTTGTCTTGATTCCCATCACAACCTTATCTCCAGCATCCCGCCATCACCACCACTACCAGCGCCAACACTTCCACCACCACAGCCATCACGAAAACTACCAGCATCACCACAACCATTACCACCACCAACAACAACAACACCCACTTTAGCGGCAACAATAGGAACGGAAGTTTAACCATTCCCGACGAAATAAATTAATGTCAGTGGAATAAAAAAAAAAAAAGAATTAAAAACACGATAAAAACAAGAACAACAATAACACGTGAGAAAAGGACAGGAGAAATATTTTATGGAAACCAGAGGAAAGAGGTTCGTATGGTGAAATATGTAGGTAATTTAAGGGTCCGATGCTAAGTAAGGTCATTTACGGTTCCTTAGGGGACAGGAGACAGAGGTGACAGGCCGATGTCAAATAGAATAAGGAGAAAGAATTTCTACGAGTAGATTGCATTCAGCGCCCCCTATCAGGGTTCACATGTTGATGAACTGGTTAAGAAATGTTTTGTGTATTCGATATCATGTTTTAGAAAGAGGAAAAAAACGGTTTTTCTCGTAGCTATATCTATGCATGTATGTGTATGCGCGCGCACGTGTGCGTGTATGTGCATGTGTGTGTGTGTGTGTATGGGTGTCTATGTGTGTGTATGTGTACGTGTGTGTGAGTGTGTGTATGTGCGTGAATGTGTGTGTGTGTGTGTGCGTATGCGTGTGTGATGTACATCATTTACATTATTTACATTTGACGGATATTTGTCCTCATCTTGTTTGTAGTTAACACAACGTTTCGGCTGATATACCCTCCAGCCTTCATCAGGTGTCTTGAGGAAATTTCGAACCTGGGTTCTCATTCCTAAGGCATTTTTCGATCTTTTTCTTCTTCTTCTTCTTCTTCTTCTTCTTCTTATTATTATTATTATTATTATTATTATCATTATTTATTA
>NC_068989.1:7827079-7829718 GCF_001194135.2 Octopus bimaculoides
CACCCAGAACCGCATTGGTTTCGTCTTCACCCACAGGCAGGTTATGTTTCAACGTGCACCAACTTAGCACAGTCTACAGGAGAGAAACCATTTCCTACGATAGATATACATGCGAGTATGTATGTATGTATGTATGTATGTATGTATGCATGACTGTGTCTATGTATGTATTTATATAGATATATATATTTGAGTGTGTGTGTGTGTGTGTGCTTCGTGTTCGTACAGGCGTGTGTCATAGATATAATACAATATAATTAATGTTAAAATATTCATATCTCTAAACAGCTATTTATTTTCTCACTAGTATTTTCTTTCAATGGCAGATATCGTGGTGAGACGTACAAGTTTACAACGAAGATGTTTTTGAGTGTTTGCTTCGCGGTTTCAGTTTCCCATTAGAACTATTTCAAGACAGTTAACAACGCTGTGCATTCAGACTAGATACGTACGTGTGAACTTGAAAAGAAGATTCGCCGGGCCATGATATGTATAGATTTCAATGTACGTTGCCTGGTAGCTTGATAGATGAAATAACTCCAATTCTTTATTCCAAGTATATTATTTGAATTACAGACGCCATAAATGCGACATCATCTCAAAGTATCATGGAAGACGTAACTGTTGTATCTTGCTGAAGACAGGGGATTCTAATAATCCTTTTTACTAAGACGGCGAGCTGGCAGAAATGTTAGCACTCCGGGCGAAATGCTTAGCGGTATTTCGTCTGTCTACACTCTGAGTTCGAATTCCGCCGAGGTCAATATTGCCTTTCATCCTTTCGGGGTCGATAAATTAAGTACCAGTTACGCACTGGGGTCGATGTAATCGACTTAATCCGTTTGTTTGTCCCCTCTATGTTTAGCCCCTTGTGGGCAATAAAGGATTAAGAAACGTTAGCACGCCGGACGAAATGCTTAGCAGTATTTCATCTGTCTTTACGTTCTGAGTTCAAATTTCACCGAGGTCGACTTTGCCTTTCACCCTTTCGGGGTCGATAAATTAAGTACCAGTTGCGTCCTGGTTTAGCTCATTTTTCCATAATATTTGCATAATTTTTGACTTGCAGTGCAACTGTAGTAAGGCATACTCAACCTAAAACACTGTTAAATACCCAAATTTGTAGAGGAAAACCTTACAAATTACGTGGGGTATATATTAAATTTATAAAAATGAATAGAAAATGGAGGTATACAATAGTCAATTCAAAAATTAAAATTTATTAACATAATATTATATTGTATTATATTCTTATGCTAATATAATATAATGCAATCAATAATAAATATTAAATACAAATTACATATAATTGTTTCGATTCTTAATAAAATTATAAAAATCCATTGTTTGTTGGTAGGAATCTCTTTTTTGTCATTTTTAATATATAAGGATTCATAGATCCAGGAAAAGACTAACTTTAAATATCTTTGTTTTCAAGCGCGAGCGTCAATAATTAAAAACAAAAACAAATATGAAAAAGGAAAAATAAAATATGAAAAATAAACTATATAACGGTCATAAAATATATTGGTATACTATAGGCGCAGGAGTGGCTATGTGCTAAGTAACTTGTTTACCAACCACAAAGTTCTGGGTTCAGTGCCACTGCGTGGTACCTTGGGTAAGTGTCTTCTATTATAGCCTCAGTCCTACTGAAGCCTTGTGAGTGAATTTGGTAGAAGGAAACTGAAAGAAGACCGTGGTATATGTGTGTGTCTGTGTTTGTCTCTCACCCCACCCACCATGGCTTGACAACCGATGCTAGTGTGTTTGCGTCCCTGTAACTTAACTATTTGGCATTAGTTTTTTTTTTCTTTTAAATACCAAGAACAATATTCAAAAAAATATTTTTAAAAGATATATAAGAAAACCATGGCGAAATAAGAAATATCCTTTTCATTCTTTCATATAATTGAAAAGTACAGGTTATTATAATAACAATACGTTATTTATTTATGGGTAAATAGCATAATAATATATTTGAAATGCTGTATCATCTCTAATCAAATAGCAAATAATATTATAAATTACATTGCATAAGTTATTTATAATAATCATTACTAAAAATCAAAGATTCATAATTAAAAATTACGTAGTTTATATAAGACAAATAGATAGATAGATAGACAGATAGACAGATAGATAGATAGATACCGGAGTAAGCATAGTGCTCAAATATACCGGAGGTAGAATGATATGCTTTATTATTAAAGCTGCAAAGTTATCACAAGAATATCACAAAAGAATTGTCCGACGGACGGGGACGTGAAACTCTGAGTAGCA
The DNA here is from genome assembly GCF_001194135.2 of Octopus bimaculoides. NCBI lineage: Eukaryota > Metazoa > Mollusca > Cephalopoda > Octopoda > Octopodidae > Octopus > Octopus bimaculoides. The sequence continues at coordinate 7,829,363 of NC_068989.1, forward strand.
GCTTTTTTTTTTGTGATATTTTTGTGATTGCTTTTTGCAGCAATAATAATAATAATAATAATAATAATAATAATAATAATAATAATAATAATAATATATTTATATATATATATATATGTGTGTGTGTGTGTGTGTGTGTGTACATATGTATGTATATGTATGTATGTATGCATGTATGTATATATATATACATGCATACATATATCCATTTCCAAGTAAGTATACATATATACATACATACAATGTACATACATACATTTACACATACATATATACATATATATACATACACACACACATATGTGTATGTTTCTATACATATGTAAGTGTACGTTTATATATATATATATATATAT
>NC_068989.1:7830601-7831321 GCF_001194135.2 Octopus bimaculoides
CTTTTCTCTTACTCTTTCGCTCCCTTACTCTTTCTCTCTGTCTATTCCCGCCTCTTTCTCCCCCTCAGGCCTTTTCTCCTACTCATGTTCTCTCTCTCTTTATCCTTCGTCCTCTCTCTCTCTCTCTCTCTCTCTCTCTCTCTCTATCTATCTATCTATCTTTCGTCCTCCCTCCCAATATACAAACACACACACGCACGCACACACGCACACACACACATACCCACACACACGCGCGCGCGGCCTTCAGCCAATGCCTGATTTGATAGAAGTTAAAACGAGTCGGCTGCTGCTCTCGTAGTTGGTTTAGAATGAGTTGTTGTTAGAATTATTAGTTATTGTTGCTGTTTTTTGCTGCTACCGCTGGCCGTACCGATGGCTTATGTTTTGATATATTCTAGTTTTAGTTCAGTTTTTATTCAGTTTTGTTGTAGAAGCAACACAACTTCAGAACTTCCTGTTAACGCCGTTCGATTGAATGGACAAGTATTATAAAATTTGGTCGTCTGATATTTATACAGTTTGAGATATTTGCGGCTAATCTCTGTCTCTCAAACACACTCTGTTGCCCCCACATTTTCATTCATTCATTCAATCTCTCTCTCTCTCTCGCACATACACGCACACTCAGACACAATCACACACACACAAATCCACGCACACACATATATACATACATACTTTCATTCATACACACTCATATATATATATATATATATA
>NC_068989.1:7831607-7834216 GCF_001194135.2 Octopus bimaculoides
CCCATAAATATTTAGTCCCTCTAAGCGTGAGGCATTACTATATAGTTAATGCCCTTATATAAATTATATATATATATATATATATATATATAATATATATATATATACACATATAGAGATAGTAATATAGACGTACTTTTGCGCAAAATATACACAAATAATATTGATATTCAAGTGCTTTCTTTCTCTCTCTCTCTCTCTCCCTCTCTTTCTGCATACGTACACATACAGACAGACAGACACACGCACAAACATATGTGTATATACATACACACACGTACGCACACGAACACACGGGACTTTTTTCATTCATGTGCGTTTAATGTAAATGAACAAATAAAGTAAAAATAAAAGTAAAAATAAAAATATAGCAATTACAATAACGGTTATCAAGAGGAATTGGCACCAAGCTGGAAGAGGTCAGTAATTAACAAACAATTATTAAAGACCAACAACAACAACAAGAACAACAACAATCAGAATCGCTACTGGTCGAAGTCTATGTTAGCACCGCAAAAAAAAAATTAATAAAGGTAATAATAATTAATAATAATAATAATGAAAATAATAAAGCATGGCCAATAAACAAATGTCACTTTAGTCTGCTGGCTGTGGATATCTGACACTTTCCATCATACCTGGCAAAATAAGCTGTGAGTTTTCATATAATAATAATAATAATAATAATAATAATAATAATAATAATAATAATAATAATAATCATAATCGGAATCAGTTCTTCCGTGTTTTTGGTCACCTGCATAGAAACGAAAACCCATTGAGATAAACACATACACACACACTCACGCATATCTATATCGATATATGCATGCACCCATATATATATATATATATATATATATATATAAAGATTTGTAATCACCCGCAGGACGAAAGCACGTGTCGTATTGTGAATTACCTGGTCACAGGAAAGGCATGATTGCCACAAAGTCTCCCTCTTTCTCCATATCTCTCTCTCCCCTCTCTCTCTCTCTGTCTTTTTCATTCTCTCTCACCTCTGGGTACTTCTTAGCATGCAATTTATCTGAGAGTTCACAACAATATTTTTTTTTCCTATTAGCATTCGCAACGAAGAGTTTATCTAAAAGTAATTTAAAATACCAATAACAAATAATAATAATAATTATAATAATAATAATAACAATAATCCTTCTTACTATAAAGCACAAAGCCTGGATTTTGTAACCCCAGTACACAACTGGTACTTAATTCATCGACCCCTAAAGGGTGAAAGGCAAAGTTGACCTGGGTGGAATTTGAACTCAGAACGTAGCGACGGGCGAGATACCGCTAAGGATTTATTTAGCCCGGCGTGCTAACGGTACTGCCCGCGCGCTGCCTTATAGATCTTATTATTATTGGTGCTGCTGCTGCTCCCACCGCCACCACCACTACTGCTGCTACTACTACTACTACTACGACTGCTGGTTTTATATTCAACATCGCTATCAGTGAAGAAACGCAGGAGCCACGAATCGGCTGTGTATTGTTGACATCTACCACAAGTATAATAACGTTGGATTTGATTCTTCGGCAGCCGCAACGTGTTGCAGTGACGTGTTGGGTATGAGTTCACGGCGAAAGACAACTTCGCGAGCCGGTTTCGATTCTCAGTTGGAACCGCCCTCACTTCACTTCTTCATATTGCCGTTTTACTGGTATTGCAGTTATCATCAAATGTGACCTATATGAAATGATTAAGGCATGAACATCACAACACAGCTCCCTTCCTGTATTTCCCCTAAAACACAAACAAACCAACCCCTGGCCTACCCCAACAAATAATAACAAACAAGAAAAACAAATCTAAAGATTCCGTACCATTGTTTACATATTCTTTTGATTTCCCTTTAATTCTTAAATTTATTTATTCGTTTATTTTTCTTACCTGTTCCGCTTCCGTCCACCTTTAACTGCCAGCAATTTCACATCTCTCTATCCATCCCTCTATCTATCTATCTATCTATCTTTTGATCTGTCTATCTATCTGTCTATCTATCTATCTATTTATTTTACTATCCTTAACGCAACGATCAACTTGTCTATTTATCTACCAAACCATCTCTCTATCCATTAAGATATTTATCCCATCCATCTATCTATCAATCTATCTATCTATCTATCTATCTATCTATCTATCTATCTATCTATCTATCTATCTATCTATCTATCTGCTAATCAACCAAGCAATCTACCTGTATAAATATATATCTATACCTGTTATCCAACTCCCACCCCATGAGGAAACTTCCAAATGCTTATCCACGGGATATCCTATATTATTGGTCTGTTGATGGCCTGTTGTGGAATTATCCAAAAAGCGGAGGCGATTAACGTTGATGAAAGCCAATTATTTGTTGCACGCTGCAGAGTGGAATGCTTGAAAATGGTAAGTTGTGCAAAACTTTCCGAAACTCTTTCTTAATTTCTTCCTGATTTTTATGTAAAAGAATTTTGAATTAAATTTAAAATTTTTCATTTCACGTTCGATTCTAGCGAATCTATTTTGTCAGACTGCTTTTCGCTGATGTTTTTTTTTTTTTTTACAATTTTGGATATTCAAAGCACACACACACACACACACACAC
>NC_068989.1:7834595-7838457 GCF_001194135.2 Octopus bimaculoides
GTCCATATATATATATATATACATGTGTGTGTGTATATATATATATATATATATATACTTGTGTAGGATCTATTTAATAAGTTTATGCAGGAGTGGCTGTGTGGTAAGTAGCTTGCTTACCAACCACATGGTTCCGGGTTCAGTCCCACAGCGTGGCACTTTGAGCAAGGGTCTTCTCTCGCTTCAAGCCGACAAAAGTCTTGTGAGTGGATTTAGTAGACGGAAACTGAAAGAAGCCCGTCGTATATATATATATATATATATATATATATATATGTGTGTGTGTGTGTGTGTATATATATATATTTGTGTGTCTGTCTGTTCCCACCCCCCTAACATCGCTTGACAACCGATGCTAGTGTGTTTATATCGCCGTAACTTAGCGGTTCGGCAGGGTTGACCGACCGATAGATTAAGTACTAGGTTTACAAAGAATAAGTGCTGGGGTAGATTTGTTCGATTAAAAGGCGGTGCTCCAGCATGGCCGCAGTCAAATGACTGAAACAAGCAAAAGAATAAAAACAATAAATGGAAGTTCGATACAGCCTCTTTTTATTCCTTAAACTCCCTTCAGTCGATTGCACCCTTGCCGGGGTACTTTGCCGGGGTCCCCTCTCCTCCCCCACCCCGCTCGAAGGATTTCCTGTACTTGTTTTTTAAGTTTAGTACTTAGTGCGTCCTTTTTCGCTGCACTGTTAACTTACATGAACATAAACAAACCAGAACTGGTTGTCAGGCGGCGAGCGACAAACACATAACAACGCAAACGTACACGCGCGCACACACACATACATATGTATGTCTATATGTATTTATGTGTGTATGAATGAAGGTGTGTATGTAGTTATGTATGTATGTGTGCATTAGAGGCGCAATGGCCCAGTGGTTAGGGCAGCGGACTCGCGGTCATAGGATCTTGGTTTCGATTCCCAGACCGGGCGTTGTGAGTGTTTATTGAGTGAAAAACACTTAAAGCTCCACGAGGCTCCGGCAGGGGATGGTGGCGAACCCTTCTGTACTCTTTCACCAACAACTTTCTCTCACTCTTACTTCCTGTTTCTGTTGTGCCTGTAATTCAAAGGGTCAGCCTTGTCACACTCTGTGTCACGCTGAATATCCCCCGAGAACTACGTTAAGGGTACACGTATCTGTGGAGTGCTCAGCCACTTGCACGTTAATTTCACGAGCAGGCTGTTCCGTTGATCGGATCAACTGGAACCCTCGACGTCGTAACCGACGGAGTGCCAACAACAAAATATGCGCATTAGTGTGTGCATTAGTGTGTGTGTGTGTGTGTGTGTGTAATTTCCTACATGGGCAGAAGGCCAGAAACAGGTGAAAGGGAACAAGCAATTATATCGACCCAGCACTCGACTGCTACTTTATTTTATCAATACCGGAAGGAGCTTACCTTAACGGAATTTGAACTCAGATCGTTAACAGCCACCATTTATCAAACACCGAAGCCATTCCGTCCGACATTCTAACAATGCTGCCAATCCTGTATTAAAAACAATTATTATTACATTTCGAGTTCAAATCCCGCCGAGGGCGACTTTGTCTTTCACCCTTTCGGGACCGATAAATTAAGTACCAGTTACGCACTGGGGTCGATGTAATCGACTATGCACCTCCCCACTAATTCCAGGCTTTGTGCCTATAGTAGAAAGAATTATTATTATTATTATTAAGGTGACGTTAAGGCGGCGTGCTGGCAGAATCGTTAGCACACCGGACAAAATGCTAAGCGGTACTTCGTCTGACTGCAAGTTCTGAGTTCAAATTCCGTCTAGATCAAATTTGGTTTTGATCCTTTCAGGATCGATAAAATAAGTACCAGTTGAGCACTGGGACCGATGTAAATCTACAAGCCCTTTCTCGCCAAAAATCTTCAGGACTCTAATTCATCCAGGTCCAATAAAATAAAGTATCGGTCAAGTACTGGACTGAGCAGGCTCTGTGCCTATGCTAGAAGCAATTGTTATTCGTAACATAGGTTAATCGATAAAATTAATCTGAGTAGGGTTTTATCGGTTAAATTGAAGGGAGAACTTGACTAGTTTACTTAACTTTCGCTTATTGATGCCAAAAAGCAACATTGCCGGAATTTGAGCTTAGGAAGTAAACGGAGCTGAACACCATATGAAAATAATCGTTCTTTTGACAGGCCCTGTGTGTGACCTAGTGATTAGGGATTTGCATTTACTATCGTAAGATGGTTGTTTCGATTCTCGGACTGGATGGTGTACCGTGTTCTTGAGCAAAACACTTCATTTCACTTTGTTCCATTCGATTCAGCTGTAAATGAATACTGGCGTCCCGTTCAAAGGGAATGCTGTGGTCTCATTTGCATATACGTCATGGAAACTAGGTAACTGGACCCATATATCCTCTTAGGATTCCAAACAGTAAATATATTGTCCCTGATACGTCCATGGTCACAAATTTTGGTAAAGGGAAGTATAAGAGAGATTCTTATCTATTCCGTAAGAAGAATGGTAAGCGAAGTCGACCACGGTAGGTTTTGAACCTAGAATGCAACGAACTGTTATTAAATCCTGCAAGACATTTTGTCTGATACTCTATAAACTGAATGTTGATTTTTTAACGTTGACACGTGTCTCATATTTTGGTGCATGGTAAAGTCCGTCAAAGCAATCTCAATACTTTAGTCACATGTTCAATGATCAGAAGACCAATTCATGACCATCTAGTTCTGCGGCGTTACCCTCTGTGTCCTGCCTCTTTGAAAACAGTAATGTTTGTTTTAAGGGATAGTGAATTGCTATTGCTGGAGGCTTAGAAACTCCCTCGTCAGTACTTAGCAGGGAACTTGTGCGTGGTTTATCGTGCGTGCTTGAAATGAGTCGAATATCTTTCAAAACAAACCCTGCCGTCTTTTAAAAAGAAAGGCACATTGGATAATGGTAGTGTTAGATATAAAATAAAAAGGCTAGTTAGTCACGGCTCGAACTCGTTTTGATCATTAGTCTGATTGTTCGATCAAATCGGAAATGGGATGGGTCTGGTAAAAACGTAATCCTCATCAACAATAGCAAAGGAAAGTAGAAAATTTACTTTTTTGTTGATTCGACAGAAAAGGTACTTTTATGTCAAGTAAACGAAAGAGGGAGAATAGAATCAACCCATGAAGATTACTGGTACATTTTTGCGCATGATACGTCATTTTTGACAATTTTTTCATCCTGTTACCTTTTTTCTTTTCTTTTTCCTCTTTCTATTCATCACACAAAGTTTTGTGTATGTGTGTGCGTGTGTTGTATTTGGTTGTATGTCTACCGTGTCGCTGTTGTTTGGCGCAAGGTAAACTCTAATCGAACCGAACTATGGTTAAAAATAATATTCCAAACATCATTATCTCGTTTTACCCCCTCAAATATTTTCTGCAGACATTATCATTATGCAACATCTCGCCATTTATTTTTTTTCCCCTTTTTGTGTTTGTGTGTGTATGTGTGTTCATCGGACTCCGTTATCCAGAGTCTTTTCTCTAAGGCGGGAATTGACTACGACATCTCGAAGGACGAGTGACATTTATACGCCGAACATACTCACATACACCTGAAATATTTTAGGTGAATAGATACACACGTTTAGGTGCATCAACAACTGAACCAGCACACCAACTCAATCACATATTTACAAACACCGAAAATTCTTTTAATTCAAAAAGTCTTGTCGCTTTGTTAGCAACCGGCTTAAACTCTTTTAAACATCGAACTTAAGAATTACTTAATACTTTTGTTGTACAGTACAAGTTTATTAAACAAGTGGAGGGGTGATAGTGGCTTCGAAGTTTCGGTCAGCTGGCTTTAATCAAAACGTCTGACAAGATCTAGCA
>NC_068989.1:7838688-7841226 GCF_001194135.2 Octopus bimaculoides
AAGGGCTACTATTAGTGGTTCCCTACTCCCTTTCTTACACCGAGCGCAACGTAGAAAATTCAAAGAGAGCGTGAAAGAAGGATAATAAACCCAGTTCTATATTTAAGAGATGAGGAATTATTTACATTATGTTATAATAATAATAATAATAATAATAATAATAATAGAAGAGTGCCATTTTTATCTAGGAGGAGTTACCTCAATCCTTTCTATATCAATAATGATAATAATAATAATAATAATAATAATAACATCGAAAAATACCTAGTAATGAGAACCCAGGTTCGAAATTTCCCCAGGACACCCGAAGAAGGCTGGAGAGTATATCAGCCGAAACGTTGTGTTAACAACAAACAAGATGAGGACAAATATCCGTCAAATGATAAAAAATGCAAATAATGTAGAATAAAGCCGACCTAAATATTTGACTGGTACTTTATTTTTTGACCCCCGGAAAGGTGAATGGCAAGGTAAACTTCGTTAAGATTTAAACTCACAAAACAGGAATATTTACCGTACAACATTCAACTCAAAGATTTAACAGCTGTGCCAGTTTACCGTTTTTTTTACTTCGTTATATATTAAATGCACACCTATGTTTTCCTACACATACAAAACTTACGTACGCACACACACATACAAAAACACAAATACACACACACACACAAGGCCAAGTGAAGAAGCTGTTGAAGCTAAGAGAAAATAAATCGTTTGATAAAGGTTATCAAGATGGTGGTGGTGGTGGTAATGGTGGTGGTGGTGTTGGCGGCGAAGGTAAAAAAAAAATTAAGGTGAGATATACTCGTAAGACATATAAGAATTACCGAATGCAAATTCATCCAGCCAGCTTAACCGATCGACCGATCGCTCGCTCGCTCGCCCGGATATTGATCTCTGTTGATACAAAACAGAGCAGAGACTGGGAGGGGTGGAATTAATCATTACAAATGAATCACAACTGCAATGTGTTACAGATGCATTTTTACAACACACACACACACACACACACACACACACACACACACACACACACACACACACACACACACACACACACACACACACACACACACACACACACACACACACACACATACACACACACATTTGTATGTATCATATACATATAAACATATACATATATATGCATGTATTTCTTTTATTATGTTACTTGCTTCAGTCATTTGACTGCGGCCATACTGGAGCAGAGCCTTTAGTCGAACAAATCGACTCCAGGACTTACTCTTTGTAAGCCTAGTACTTATTATACCGGGCTCTTTCTGCCGAACCGCTAAGTTACGGGGGCGTAAACACACCAACATCGGTTGTCAAGCGACCGTGGGGGAACAAACACAGACGCAAAAACCGTCCCATGACAACCGATGTTGGTGTGTTTACGTCCCCGTAACTTAACGGTTCGGCAAAAGAGACCGATATAATAAGTACTAGGCTTACAAAGAAAAAGTCCTGGGGTGGATTTACTCGACTAAAGGCGGTGCTCCAGCACGGCCGCAGTCAAATGATTGAAACAAGTTATGGAATAGAAGAGTCAAAGAATGAGACGAGGTGCTGAAAAGTTCCTGGCTTTAAGGGTAACACGAATGACCCGCTTGGAGGCCCGATCTTCCGAGTTAGTTTTTGATAGGGCTCAGAAAAGCTGAAGGACCGCTGCAATAAGTGTGTGAATCTGAGAAGGGAATATGTTGAATAAAATCATAATTAACTGATCCTCCTTTATTTTCTGTTACCCAAAGGTGGAAATTTTTCGGCACTCCCTCGTGCATACTGGCGTACATACATATATACATACGTACATACATACATACATATATATATACATACATACGTACATACATACATACATACATATATATATACACACATACATACATATATATATACATACACACATACATACATATATACATGCATACATACATACACACATACATGCATACATACACGCATACAGGCATACATTCATGCATACATACATGCATACACACATGCATACATGCATATATGCATGCATACTACATGTATACATGCATACATACATACATACATGCATTCATGCGCATAAATATGAGTCTCTCTCTCTCTCTCTCTCTCTGTCTATCTATCTCTCTATCTATCAATCTATTTATCTCACCACATATATCTCTCGATCTCTCTCACCACCGGTGGTGGTGGTGGTGATGGTGGTGGTGGTGGTGATGGTTTTGATCCTCCTGTGTATATATGTATAGTCATGCAGCGCTGGATGTGATATCACTGTCGTATCACGCTGATTCTACTCGACATTTTCGTTCAAGTCACACGTAGAGGTGTATTATTACTCAAGCACTTACACAATTATTTCGTTATTTAATAATGTGGAGAATCGGAAAATTAGATACGAATTCTTTGTTTTCCACAGGATAGTTCCCCGTTATCGATATCAGGCGTGTAACCGGGAAACCGGGAAACCGGGCCCATGAGCCTGGCTAGGCTTTGAAAGGGCGACGTTTATCGTTTTATATATATATATATATATAT
>NC_068989.1:7842946-7845436 GCF_001194135.2 Octopus bimaculoides
TATATATATATGCACAGAAGTTACTCTGTGGATAGGCGCAGGTGTGGCTGTGTGGTAAAAAGGCTGCTTACCAACCACATGATTCCGGTTTCAGTCTCGGACCGACCAAAGTTTTGTGAGTGTATTTTGTAGACGGAAACTGAAAGAAGCCCGTCGTATATGTATGTATATAAATATATGTATATATGTATATAAATGTATATGTTTGTGTGTCTATGTTTGTCCCTCCACCATCGCTTGGCAACCAGTGCATGTGTGTTTACGTCCCGGTACCTAGGGGCTCGGCAAAGAGACCAAAAGAATAAGTACTAAGCTTAGAAAAAATAAGTCCTGGGAACGATTTGCTCGACAAAAGGCGGTGCTCCAGCATGGCCACAGTCAAATGAATGAAACAAGTAAAGGAATATATATATATATATACACTCACACACACACACATAGCTGAGCTGGTCTTAATTGCCATTTGGTGATTTTGACGCATTCTCTATAGGTGGAGATAGTTTTAATAAACTAGGTATTTATATTTTATAGTATTTGTGTTACCTGTATGTGTACATGTTGTTTAAATATATGCCGCTGGCTACTCTTCTATTAGCTCATTTTTATTTAACTTACGCACACACATAGATATAATAATTCTTAAAAATTGCACGGAAAATTCAGGCACAAGACATGCTCTTCCCTCATCTGTTATCGTCGAAAAATCATAACAATTTCGATCCTTTAATGTCAACAGAATTTTAATAAAATTTCGGGAAAATGTAAGCTAATTATTTTTGGGGTACCTCGAAGCATACAATTAAAGTTATAAATAACAGCGTATAAATATTGGGTTGAAATCCACCCCTTTGAATGCAAATAGTCGAAGGCTAGCCGTAGGAATCGAGCATACATTTCCTGTACGAGTGAGAGGCATTTTACCATTACACCAAAGCAATTTTTCGAATTTCTTTCTTCGCTTCAGGAACTGACCAGCAAGAATTGTATGTCGTTTACATCAGGAAAACTTTATAAACTTTTGTTTTCTGGAGTATCTCGAAGCACAAACATAAGATACAAATAATCTTTTCTACTCTAAGCACAAGGCCTGAAATTTTGGGGGAGGGGCTAGTCGGTTAGATCGACCCTAGTACGCAACTGGTACTTAATTAATCGACCCCGAAAGGATGAAAGGTAAAATCAACCTCGGCGGAATTTGAACTCAGATAGTAAAGACAGACGCAACACTACTAAGATTTTCTCCCGGCGTGCTAAAGTTTCTGCCAGCTCGCTACCCTATAAAGCTACATATAATAACATATAAATGTTGGTTTGAAAGTCCCTTTTGGACACAAAAAATCGAAGGCTGGCTGTAGAACTGGAACCCACATCTCTGATAACGAACACTGATATTCAACACTGCACTTAATATATTATGGAGGCGCAATGGCCCAGTGGTTAGGGCAGCGGACTCGCGGTCGGAGGATCACGGTTTTGATTCCCAGACCGGGCGCTGTGTGTGTTTATTGAGCGAAAACACCTAAAGCTGCACGAGGCTCCGGCAGGGCGTGGTGGCGACCCCTGTTGTACTCTTTCGCCCCAACTTTCTCTTACTCTTTCTTCCTGTTTCTTGAGTAACGCTGCGATGGACAGGCGTCCTGTCCAGCTACTGGGGAGGAACACATACGTCATAGAAACCGGGAAACCGGGCCCATGAGCCTGGCTAGGTTTTGAAAGAGCGCATAAAAAACTAATAAAAGCTTAATATATTACGTATTTTGTTTATTGATTATATATAGATCAATGTATTTACAGTCATGCATAAAAACACTTAAATATTAACTGGCGGATCACTAATGCGTGCGGATTATCAATGCTTATTCACATTTTAAGAGTAAACAAGTTTGCTTATGTAATATATATTTTTCTCACATTTATACATGCATACACACATAAATGTGCGCGATTGTATATATATTGCATTAGTAAAGTGTAAAATAGTAAATGTCCAGATAACCTGGAATACTTATTATTCCTTAAGTTTTTTAAAAATATATGCATACATATATATATGAGATACATGTATGTATATGTATATATATATATATATATATATGTGTATGTATGTATATGTATATATATATATATATATATATATATATATATATATATATATATATATATATATATATATATATATATATATATATATATATATATATATATATATATGTATATGTATATATATATGTATATGTATATATATGTATATATATATGTATATGTATATATATGTATATATATATGGATATACATATGTATATATATATTTATAGATAGGTATATATACATATATATATATATATGTTTAGATGTGTATATATGTATATATATGTATGTATAGATATGTATATATGTACATATATATATATATATATATATATATATATATATATATATATATATATATATATATATATATATATATATATATATATATATATATATATA
>NC_068989.1:7845620-7846999 GCF_001194135.2 Octopus bimaculoides
ATATATAACCCCCAACCCCTAACTCTCTCACGTTATATATATATATATATATATATATATATATACGAATGTGGCCATATATATATACGACGGGCTTCTTTTAGTTTCCCTCTACCAAATCCACTCACAAAGCTTTGGTTAGCTTGAGGCTATAGTAGACGACACTTTCCCACGGTGCCACTCAGCAGGACTGAACCCGAAACCAACTGGCTGCAAAGCGAGTTTCTTAACCCCTAAAAGGGGCCAGTGAAAGAGGCATCACCAGATTTACTACACAAATATGAAAATACCCATGTCACCAGCTCCCTACCCCTACCTCCATCACTTCTTTCCCGCTGATAGTTAGAGCCTCGCTGTCTCAGTTATTGCTTAATCTCGCCCCAGCCCTAACCTGGCAGATCTACGACCGAAAGATGTTCGAATTGCGACCATCTTGTCTGCTGCTGCTGGTCTATTGTTATTGTTGCTTTTGTTGTTGTTGTTGTTGTTCTTCTTCTTCTTCTTCTTCTTCTTTTTCTTCCAGACATAATACATCTAAGGTTACGGTATCAAGCGTAGTCCGAGTGAGATTCGAGTGAGATTTCTCGCAGGTCTCGCTGCCTTATAAAAGGCTCCCTTGCTGGTTCATCACCATTGATGTGAAATTAATAGGTCGGAATCCCCATGTTTCTAATACAGCCAATACTCTTCATCAAAAAAAAAAAAAAGACCAAAACAGAAAAAAAGCACGTACAACCCGTTCCGCCCTTCACCACCAAATACACGTGGTTTGGGAAAGAACTTTGCCGAATTTCATGTCGGTGTCCCGTTTATAGATCCGTTGTTATGCGCCTTTAAATGCGTGTTGTGAGTACGTCTCCTATGTTCGGGGCTATCAAACGTGAGTGCGTCGGTTATCGAATCAGCTTTGTCGATAAGGTAAAGTGAGTTGGTGAATTCACACGATCTTGTATTCTACTATCGTCATTACAAACGATGAACAAGTGCACGACTGCGAAGGGGTCCGGTAGACAGTCGCTCCACTGGTTAGATACGGCAGCCAGATAGCGCGGAATTCGCGCCTTAAACAGTTTTGAAGGAAATATTGTGGTCTGTGATAGATAGCGCTATGTTTGGTAGAAAAAAAAATGGCGTCCTTCTCCTTTAGCATCTCCACCACCATTTCCTCTCTGTCTTTCTCCTCTTCCTTCTCTTCATCTTTGTCATATTTACATACTGAGCACTGTTCCCAATTCCGATCTCATCAACGTTGACACCTTCGGTGACAACGGCAACAACAACAATGATGTTCATATTGATAAAGCCGACGATGATCGAGATGATGATCGTCGCATATATATATATATATATATATATATATATATATATATATATATATA
>NC_068989.1:7847123-7850056 GCF_001194135.2 Octopus bimaculoides
TCTTTTCTACACTAGGCACAGGGCCCGAAGTTTTGGGGGAAGGGGTCAGTGGATTAGATCGATCCCCAGTGCGCAAGTGGTGCTTAATTTATCGACTCTGAAAGGTTGAAAGGCCAAGTCGACCTCGGCGGAATTTGAACTCAGAAACGTTAGGCCGCCGGGTGATGTGCTTAGCGGTATTTCGTCTGTCTTTATGTTCTGAGTTCAAATTCCGCCGAGGTCGGCTTTGCCTTTCATCCTTTTGGGGTCGATAAATTAAGTACCAGTTGCGTCATGGGGTCGATCTAATCAACTTGTCTCCTCTCCCAAAATTTCGGACCTTGTGCCTTGAGTAGAAAAGATTATTGTTATTATTCAATGATCAATTCATTTAAGCGAGGTCCGTTATGCTGACACTGTATTGTCTGTCTGTCTGTCTGTCTGTCTGTCTGTATGTATGCATGTATGTATGTAAGCATGAATGCCCATATGTATACATACGCATCCACCGACATACATACACACACATATGTATGTGTGTGTATATGTGTATATATGTGTGTGTGTGTGTGTGTGTGTGTGTGTGTGCATGTTTTTCCTACCAACAGTTTAAAACGAATGATCCTTACTAAATTCGGTTAGGGCTCCCTATTCGGAAAAAGGATAAAAAAAGATATATCTATCTATCTATCTATCTATCTATATATATATATATATATATATATATATACACACACACACACACACACACACACACACCTAAAATTAAAAAAAGCTTTCCCTCTGATTTTTTGATAAACAAACACAAACACCATTGAGCCATTATCATAGCATTTGATGTGGGTAATTTATTTGGCGGGATACTAATCCCACGTGGTTCGACGATATCCCATGGATTAAGTCTCGGTGCTAGATATCTAGATATGATAGGACTTAAGCTGATTTTTCATAATCTACAGATTTCTTATCAACAGACGTACAAGGTTCTGCAGAATCATAAGATATTGCCGTGACAGAATCGTGAGATATTGCGACATTAATGTTTTTCCCAGTGGAAGGACATCAGCAGCGTGAGTGAAGTTAATTGATAAACAAGACAGGCTGGTCATAAATGGAAGGTCTTTGACACACACACACACATGTATACGCACACACATGCAAACACACACAGATATGTACGCATAAACACACACGTGTGCGCGTACATTTACACTTTAATCACTTATAATGTTGGCACTCCGTTGCTTACGACGTCCAAGGGTGATCCGACCAACGGAACAGCCTGCTCGTGAAATTCACGTACAAGTGGCTGAGCACTCCACAGACACGTGTACCCTTAACGTAGTTCTCGGGGATATTCAGCGTGACACAGTGTGACAAGGCTGACCCTTTGAATTACAGACACAACAGAAACAGGAAGTAAGAGTGAGAGAAAGTTGTGGTGGAAGAGTACAGCAGGGTTCGCCACCATACCCTGCCGGAGCCTCGTGGAGCTTTAAATGTTTTCGCTCAATAAACACTCACAACGCCCGGTCTGGGAGTCGAAACCGCGATCCTAACAACTGGGCCATTGCGCCTCCACTATCAATCACTTATATAGATATACATAAACACATGTTGTGCCGTCTTAAGGCAAAGGCACAATGGGCAGTTACACAGGGGCCTCGTACGCTCCAATTGTGATCACATCATGCTGAGCCTTATCGTCAATAAATATAATAGAGTCCAGTGCTTTAATACGATAAGTAATAGTTTCAATTTGGGGCACAAGGCCAGCAATTTCAGGTGAGGGATGAAGTCAATTACATTGACCCCAGTGCCTAACTGGTACTTATTTTATCGACCCCGAAATACCGCCAAGCATTTTGCCCGACATGCTAACAATTCTGCCAGCTCACCGCCATTTTAATATTATAGATATATATTATTGTTATTATTATCAGCCGTAATATTATATCATGTGAATGCACGTAGCATAGTGGTGAGGGTCTTGCACGCATGATTGTTATATCGTGGTTTCGATTCTCGGACCAGGTAGTACATTGTGTTCTTGAGCAAAGCACTTGATTTCACATTGTTCCAGTTGCGTCAATTATAAATGAGTAACTCTGCAATGGGCAAGTGTCTCATTCAGGAGTGATATTGGTGTCTCGATCACTCACATGGCCCTGAAAACATGTGTATGTGTGCGCGCGTGTATATGTACGCGTGTGCATGAATGTGTGTGTGCGTGCATATGTGCGTGTGTGTGTATGTGTGTGTGTGTGTGTGTGTGTGTGTGTGTGTGTGTGTGTGTGTGTGTGTGTGTTGGCCTTAGGCCAATGAATTGTCAGTATTGATCTCAAACTAAACGACAATATCAGCAAGTAAAAACCATGCTTTACATTCGAGTCACTTAGCGGTTTGGCAAAAGAGACCGGCAAAATAAGTCACAGACTTAAAAAATCACAAATACTAGCCTCGATTTGTTTGATTAAACTGTTCAAGGCGATGACCCAACATGGCCGCCGTCAGGCAAAAAGGAAAAGATTAAAAAAATAAACAATGACACTTCACAATTACAATAACCAGATTAACCGTTATAAAGTGTTGCTAATGTCTTCTTGCCTACAACAAAGAGCTTCTTGCACGTTTTTAAAAGCCCAGAGCTTATCTGATCTAAAAGTCCTTTACACCGACCTGATTATGACTCAGATTTCTTGAATAATGGAAACCAACGCCAGTTGTTGGTTTAACATACCTTGACTGTAGCATAAATCATATTTGCAGTCAATCATTTTCATAGTGTATTTGTTTGTGGGTTTATTTGTACATGCGTTTATATACTCGAGAAAATAGCACTTATATTGAAAACATGTAGAGTTCGCACACAGACAAATAAGTACATAAACGCATACATACACACACATATATATATATATATATATATATATATATATATATATATATATATA
>NC_068989.1:7850459-7852472 GCF_001194135.2 Octopus bimaculoides
TATATATATATATATATATGTATATATATATGTAGGAGAATTTACGAAAAAAACAACAGACGAAGACAGGTGGTGTAAACAACAAATGGATGTATTAGTGTAATGCTCGGGAATAGAGAAAGTCTTTAACGTTTCGAGCCTACGCTCTTGAACTGAAAGGAACACAGAAAGAAACAAGGAGAGAAAAAAATATAAATGTAGTGGTCAGCGATCTATCATGGCGAATGCCGGACAAGGGCAAAAGAAAAAAGTTTTCTATGCCCAATATGCTGAAAAATAAATTTTAGATCGTCTAACCATATACAATATTTTTCCCTATAAATACACATCGTGTTGAAACGAGGAAAGAAAGCTAACAAAAATTTTTTAAATTCAGTTATCTCCGAATCGGACCGATTTCTGGATTAATCCAAAAGGATTCTTCCTTCATCAGCAAGGAACACGATAAAAATAAATCGAATACTTATGTATACCCATGGAAAAATGTACTCATGATTTTGCACACAAACACAAACACACCCACAAACACACAAACACACACACACAAATATATACACATATGTATATACACGACGAGCTTCTTTCAGTTTCCATCTATCAAATCTACTCTCATAAGGCTTTGGTTGGCCCGAGGCTATTGTAGAAGACACTTGCCCAAGGTGCCACGCAGTGGGACTGAATCCGGAACCCCGTGGTTAGGAACCCAGCTTCTTATCACACAGCCACGCATGCGCCTATGTGAACGTGTGTGTGTGTGTGTTGGTGTTGGTGTTTGTATGTGTGTATGTTTGGAATGAAACTCCCTATTTAAACAGTAAATAACAAACTCTTAAAATAGCAATTTGTAGCAAAGCTGAGAGGATGGACATTTTTTTGTAAAGCGGGGACGTGGCACGTCGGACAAAACACTTGACAGTACTGCCGCCGGCTCTTTGCATTCGGAGTTCTAATCCCACAGAGGTCGATTACCAGCTAAGGACCGGGATCCATGTACTCCACTTGCCCTTTACCTAAAAAATTACTGACCTTGAATCCGGCAACGGACCGGCGTCTCATTGTGAGGGTGCATTGTGACCCCGATCGTTTATTGTCCATGGAACCCGAGCAATCGACCTTATGCGTTTTAAGCCCTAGGAGATTCATCTGCCGTGCTAGTAGATCGAACCCCGCGACGAGAATCCCTCGTTGGATCAAGAACTAATGTTATTCTGGTAAGAATAGCAGTGGGGAAAATGGCGGCGGTAGTGGAGGTTGTTGTTCTTATTCATGTGGGTGTGGGGGTGATGGCAGTGGTAGAGGGTGCGGTGGTGGTGGTACCATTGGGTGTAGTGGTGGTGGTCTTGCGATAAGGATAGGACCAAAATAATCGCAACACACCTGCATAAATCTAATCTAGCATAGCAGCAGATTGGCAGGGGTTACAAATTGTAGTAGTGGTAGTAGTAGTAGTAGTGGGGGTACCGGTGGTGGTTGTGGTAGTAGTGGTGTTAGTGATAGTAGTAATGGTTGTAACAGTCGTAGTAGTAAGAGTAATATATGAATATGATGGTCGTAACAGTTGATAAGGAACGACGATGATGATGATGTTGATGACGACGACGATGACGATGATGATGATGATGATGATGATAAGAAGTTAAGTCTTTAACACGTGTAGCTTCCTTTTTACTCGGAACTGTGAGTGAGGGAGAGAGATAGAGATAGAGTTAAGGGCAAAACCAGCTGAACCGGATTAAATGCGTATATAACTTTTGTGTACATATGCGTGTGCGCGTATGTATGTACATAAGTATGTATGTATATGTGTGCGCGCGCGTGAGCCTATGTGTGTGTGTGTGTGTGTGTGTGTGTGTGAGTGTGAGAGAGAGAGAGAGAGAGAGAGAGAGGGAGAGAGAAAGAGAGATGTGTTTAATTTTTACTGATATCGTTACCGATCACTCAAGGTTCTTTGTATCATGTTATATGATCGGTATATCATGTTATATGATTGTATGTATTTATATATATATATAT
>NC_068989.1:7852667-7854818 GCF_001194135.2 Octopus bimaculoides
TATATATATATATATATATATATATATATATATTCGTGCATATATACATATACATGTGTGTATGTATATATATGTATATATATGTATGTATATATATGTATGTATTTATATATGTATGTATGTATATATATATATGTAGGGCAAGGTTGTTTATGGAAGACTAGCAGTCGCCCACATATATCAGCCGTCCCTTTCTACACCACTGATGTTATCCAAGGGAAAGGCAAAGGGGCCGATACAGCTTGGCACCAGTGACATCGCAACTCATTTCTACAGCTGAGTGAAACTGGAGGAATGTGAAATAAAGTGTCTTGCTCAAGAGCACAACACGCAGCCCGGTCCGGGATTTGAACTCACAACCTCACGATCGTACATAAATATATATATATTTATGTATGTTTCTACCTACCTACCTATCTTATTACTTATCTAGATAGATAGATAGATAGATAGATAGATAGATAGATAGATAGATAGATAGTGGTGCAAGTAAAAGAATAAAAGGATCGATAGAACCGTGATCAAGCCCTTTTTTGAAGGGCATAATTTTAAGGGGAGTGATTTAAGAAAGCCAGGCATGATTGGACGGCGATTAGTCTGCTATTTCTAGCATGTCGTGTGGCCATGTAAAGGCGTCCCTTCTTGGTTCGTCATTTTTATCGCCGTCGTTGTTTATAATGAGGGTGGTGGTGGTGGTGGTGGTGGTATCTCTGAGAAGTTTTGCGATGCTTGTTTAGCGACGAAACAGAACACAGTATTCGCTGCCAGGTAGTGGCCCCTAACAGTCACAGACCCTTAAACTAGTACTTTTCTTAAAGGGCTCCCCCTTAGCTTGTGTATAACAAAACACAAGTGATTTTATGTACATGTGTCTGCAAGCAATCATTCTTGCATCATGGAATTGTACTCTGTGTGTTTATGTGCGTGTGTGTGTGTGTGTGTGTGTGTGTGTGTGTGTGTATGTGTGTGTGTGTGTGTGTGTTTGTGTGTGTGCGTACGTATATATACGCACACATGTCAGTGAAGTGTGCATATTTATATAGCATGCGTTTATATACACTCTCTCTCTCTCTCTCTCACACACAGACACACACACACACACACACACACACATGTAAACATAAGTAGTTTGTTTATCGTTCCTCCCCACTCTCTATATATACCATGTATGTGTAAATATATATATACACACACATGTACATATACATTTACATTTTTTGTGCTCGCGTATGTTTGCGTTTGTGTATGTATGTGTATGTGTGTACATATATATATATGTGTATATTTATAGCATATCTATGCATGTATATATGCATGTATATATGCATGTATATATGCATGTATATATATGTGTCAATGTACATACATACACATACAATCATTATTTTACATCCGTTTTTCCATGACGACATGGGTCGGATGAATCGTCAGACTACAAGTTTTGTTGTTTTCCAATATTCGGACTCATTGTACTTCTCCACCGTCCAGAATATTTCTCTCTGCCCGCAGATTCTCGTTATATCCACAGTGCAGCCGAACAAAGCTGATTCAATCAAAAATATAGCAGTTACTAGTTATTCTTCTGCAATCTATGTTAGTCCTGTGCATCTTTACACAGCATTTGGGGTTAGTCAGGCTATTAATATTGCAGTTTTTTTCTGCCTGAACGTGTAGCTCGTTTGTCTGGGATGAATGGAGCAGATAATGTTTTTGGCACAAATACAGATGTATGCCCCCATCCCGCCGACATTTTTTTCTTTATAATTTTTTTGAAAAATGCAGATTTTTTTCAATGAAATTTTCCAGAGATATGTTTTAGATGACGTAGATGAGGGTTATATCGGAATTTGTAGGCGAAAATCTTTTATCGGAGAGGGTAGAGAGGAGTTTCGGATAATTTACACATCCTATTTTTGTTTCTTCATGAACTTCTGAAAAGTGGATTAAAAATTTTCTACAGGCACTGGTGTGGCTCAGTGGAACGAAGCTTGCTTCCCAACCGGACGATTCTAGGATCAGTCCAGCGGCGTGCCATATTTGGCACTTATCTTCTACTATAGCCTCAAGCCGACGAAAGCCTTGAAAGTGAATTCGGTATACGAAAAGTGAAAGAAGCCCATCGTGTTATATATATGTGTGTATGTATATATA
>NC_068989.1:7855316-7859520 GCF_001194135.2 Octopus bimaculoides
TATATATATATATATGCAGGTATAAGTTCGTGTGTGTTTGTGTGTGAGATACATGTATGTACGTCTCTCTCTATATATATATATAGAGAGAGAGACACACACACACAGAGACACACACACACACAGACACACACACACACAGACACACACACACACAGACACACACACACACAGACACACACACACACACATATATTTAAGTGGTCGGGGATGGCATAGATGAGAGTGTTTATTCTGATAGAGTCGCTTACCATTTACTGTTGATAGGCATGTGTATGGTACAGAACATTTGAGATGTGGAGTGAAAAGAAAGAGATGGATTAAAGAGCACGAAAGGATGAGGGGGAATGGTAGAAATAAATTCTTATTAACTGCTGGAATAGGGAGAGTGCATAGAACATTTCCAGTAAATTCTTATAAGATCATTTTAAATAAACACAGAAAAATTAATTAAGGTGAAAATGAAATAATCGCTATAAAAATAAAGCGTAGTGGAAAAAATTCGTTTTTTATACATGCATACATACATACATACATACATACATCGGTGAAAAAGAGATTACCTACTCTGAACTATTGAGAAATTCCCAGTTACTCCATTCAGATTACAAGTTCGGGTTTATACCTGTAATTATTTGGACCCTGGGATATGTAACACATTGTCTAAATACCAATCTTGAGAAATTAGGCTTCTTAGAACCAGAAAGGAAAGGGCTAAGTCGAAGACCACAGATCCAATCCATCACTGGAACTATAAAGATCTGTGAAACTTTCCCGAAGTTTATCATTTAAATATATATGAGCATGTCTAGATATGCAACTATATGCACGGCACACAGTATGCAACCATAATATTTGCATAATGATTTGTCGTGAATTCTACGATGTCTTTACCTAACTTGCGTTAGAGCGAGAAAAATAGCTTTGTGTGAAAAATAACGACTGAGTGACAAAAGACAGAGAAATGCCGAAAATGTCTAATCATATATATTGCGAAGGCATCCGGAAGAATGGTTTAAGCTAAACGCAGACGACAACTCTACGTCTGTTTGAACGCACTGATTGGTCGTTTCCCTTACCGACTTTTCTTGATATACGTCAACAAAATAGATACACAAGTATATGTGTGATTATATGAATGAATATCTGTGTGTGTGTGTGTGTGTGTGTGTGTGTGTGTGTGTGTGTGTGTGTGTGTGTGTGTGTGTGTGTGTGTGTGTGTGTGTGTATGTATGTGAGAGAGTGTTTGTATTATAGATTAAGTGCTTTGCGAACGTAACAACCCCTCAAAATACAGGTATCGAAACACATGTTCATTTGTAAGGTATGTGATATTTAAATGAATGATAAAATAAATAAATAAATAAATAAATAAATATAGTCTCTCCAAGCAAAGTAGCTAGTTAGAAACTCTTTATAAGAGATGAAAGTAGCAACAATTACTGAGAACTAATGTTTATCACCACTTCAACATGGCTGTTCCATAGCAATCGACGTTACTAGCGTTTTTAACGTCAAGAGAGGAGCCTCTTCCAGCTGGTTATCGGGTGCAGATTGCATCGATAACCAGCTGGAGGAGGTTCCTCCTGGGGTTAAAAACCGGAGTAACATCAGTTCCTATGGAACAGTCATATTGAAGTGGCGATAAACATATATTCTCTACATTATCATTATATGTGTGTGTGTGCATATGTATAAATGTGCATATACATACATACATAGTTTAGAATGTTGGCAGCTGATGAAGGAAATGTTCTCTATGTGGCCTGTTTGTTTTCCGTGCTTTGTTTATGTTCTGTTTTTCATTTTGTCCACGTTTTTTTGTGACGACCTGTACCCAGATATGCATCTATATATACATGTAGATGTAGGCATGTGCAAACATGTACGTATATATGCATATACTCATATATTGTTTGTATTATATATATATATATATATATAGATAGATAGATAGATAGATAGATAGATAGATAGATAGATATTAGCTATATTTTCTTCCGTCAGTAAATCACACATTATGCTATCTCTTACAAGAACCAAACGAGATTTGAAACCGGTCATGTAAATCTTTTGCGTGTACAAAAAAGAAAGAAATAGATACTTTATAATCTTAACAATATTCTGACGATTTCGTATTACTGCGGAATATGTAGTTTATTCGCACCACACAAGATTTAGCGAACAATAAACACCGTTTTATACGAGGCCCCTCTTGGTAACAATGATCACAAACCGGCTTATAACTTCCAGATTTATTTTCATCCAAAGCTAGAAATATATTTTTATATTCGTACCGGCAGCTCATTTTTCAGCCCACCCAGGGTGTATATAGGAATATTTATTTTTCTTCATCATTTCTCAAACATCTATTTTAAGTGAAGCTTCTTCTGCCAATGTCTTGGTTTTTGTCTTTTACGACATAGCCAAAGAAGTAGATACGATACACATTCCTTAGTCAGTTCTCCCCGAATGGTGAAATTCAGGCGGTGAAATTAATGCGGTGAGACTAATGTTTAGCTTGTGTATACACAAATTTGTGGGTCAGTGTTGTGCAAGAAAATTGTTGGAGACGTGGTAAATTGATTGGTGCTGAAGATCTACGATATGAAACATGGTGAGAGGGTTAAACCATTTGCTCTCTATGGAACATGGGTCGTCGGCACTTTTCCCTGCTGTTCTCGACTCTAAGGTGACTTTTCTGCTTCTCTCCAATTGGAATTTTGTTTTTCCACTCTGCTTCTAGCTATTTTTAGGCTTCTTTCAGTTTCCGTCTACTTGCCCGAGGCTATAGTAGAAGACACTTGCCCAAGGTGCCACGCAGTGAGACTGAACCCGGAACCATCGGTTGGAAAGCAAGCTTCTTACCACACAACCACTCTTGTGAACCAGCGATTGTTTAAGCTGGAGATTGGATCATTGTCATGGGAATGAGTTGCTTTGTTTTGGATACAGTCTAGCAAAAGATGAAGCGTAAATGGAATGGTATTAATGATAAAACGTAGTTTGTATGGTATAATTGAGTAGCATAATATAAAAAGTTTGAGTGACATTATGAATGGCGTATACAACAAAGTATGAACGATTGCTATAACGAATAGCAGTCCTTGTTTTACATATAGCATAAGATAAGCTAAATACATAACGAAGTTTGATTGGTTCAATTTTAAACAGAGTCTAGGACATAGGTTCTCAAAGTGGGCGCTACTGCCCCCCGGTGGGCATTCAGAGGGTCCAAGTGGGTGCTGGTGTCTAAGGGGGAAGTAGAGAAAAAGGAGGCATTGGGAGGAAGGCATTGGATTGGGGGACGCTATGAATTTATATTATTATAGTATTGCATACAAATTATATAATATTATAATAAATATCAAATGACTCATAGTATATATAAATTAATAAAATATACAATATTTATTTACACATAAAAATAGGGGGTAGGAGCGCTGAGGGTATTATGTGGCCATGAGGGGGCGGTGGCCCAAAATGCTTGAGAACCTCTGGTCCAGGATAAGCTGTGAAGGTACGTTGCTTCGTGGTTTAAATCGTTGGTTGCACTCACGACCACAAAATCGGGGTTTCGATTCCTTAACCGACCAGTGTTGTGACCTTGTGTAAAACATTTCATTCCACGTTGCTCCAGTCCATTCGGCTGTAAATGAGTACCACTGAGTAACAAATGGGTAACACTATTCAGGGAGGATGTTGTGATCTGGGTCACTTATAGGCCCTGGAAATGGAGCTCTTCGTCCAATAAGCCCCGGGACTCGGGTAATAATGTCCAAGACAAATTATTATTTATCCTTGGCTGCTATAGATAAAACGTGCTGCGAAGGGCCTTATCTCGGCTATAGGCTAAGGTAAGCAATAAATTATCCAAGGCACTCTTAGTCTTATTTGAGACATCGTCTTGGCAAAATTATTGTTATAACGAAGTTTTAATTATTTTGGAGACAATCTAGGATGAGCTGGCTAAATATTCTGGGGTTTTTCTTTTTTCTATATTTGTTTTCAAAATGTGCTTTAACTTGTTTTGCCCCCTTTTTTACTTTGTAATGTTTTTTTTTTAATTTTTATTTTGGCAACAGTTGCCGAACCTGCATGCATATTCCCTTTTGGAAATATTTCGGAACAAAGCTAGAAATGTATTCAAATACACACACACATACACACACACACACGACTGTTAGACCATGTTGTCGGCACT
>NC_068989.1:7860458-7866184 GCF_001194135.2 Octopus bimaculoides
ACACACATTCATATACACTCACACATGCACACATGTACACACATATGCGCACATATCTATAGCAGCAAACATGCTCATACGCATACAGTGATTAGACCAATAAATAGATAGATAGATAGATAGATAGATAGATAGATAGATAGATAGATAGGTAGGTAGGTAGGTAGATTGGTAGGTATGTAGGTAGGTAGATAGGTAGGTAGGTAGATTGGTAGATAGATAGATAGAGAGGTGTATGAGTGCATATGCCAGATGTATACAAACATATATATATATATATCCGTGCGTGTGTGCGCAATCGTATGTGTGTATGTGTGTGTCTGTGTGTATGTAAAGGATATGAATTTGCCTAAATATGCATGGGCAATGTGTGATCCCAAGGTGAGGTTTGTTATATGGTTAAATGTGTGAAGAAGTTGTTTATGCCTTAACAGACTGCAAACAAGCTGTCATCACCATCAACCCCTCCTCCTCCCCTCCTACTCTTCCTCCACTTACCTTTCTGATTCTCTTGCCTCTCATCCTCTCTCTCTCTGTGTCTCTCTTTGTGTCAGTCGGTCTCTCTGTGTCTCTCTCCCCCCCTTTCCCTCTCTCTCAGTCTTTCTGTCTCTCTCTTAATCAATCGTCGCTTGTGAAAATCTGAATTCCTGGTAGTTTATTGTTTTATTTGCCGTGAATCCCCATTTTCAATGCAGTACGTATAATATGCATGTTACACAAGCGGTTAGAAGATATGCGCAGATATAATACATAAAAGCACAGGGGCGGCGAGCTGGCAGAAACGGTAGCACGCCGGGCGAAATGCTTAGCGGTATTTCGTCTGCCGTTATGTTCTGAGTTCAAAATCCACCGAGGTCGACATTGCTTTTCATCGTTTCGGGATCGATAAATTAAGTACCAGTTATGCACTGGGGTCGATCTAATCGACTTAATCCCTCTCTGTGTCCTTGTTTGTCCCCTCTGTGCGTAGCCCCTTGTGGGCAATAAAGAAATAAAGAACGTTAGCACGACGGGCAAAATGTTTAACGGTATTTCGTCTGTCGTAATACGTCCTGAGTTCAAATTCCGCCGCGGGCGACTTTGCCTTTCATCCTTTCGGGGTTCGATAAATTAAGTACCTGTTGCGTACTGGATCGATCTAATCAATTGGCCCCCTCCCCCAAAATTTTGGACCTTGTGCTTAGAGTAGAAAAGAATACACAAACGCGCCATATATATGACTGTGTGGTAAGTAGCTTGCTTACCAACCACATGGCGTTTGAATGGAAATTCCCATAACGATGTTATTTTTCCTGCAGCTTTTGCATTTTTTTACATGTAAAATTTCAACAAAATCGATAGAATAGTCTTCAAGGAAATATTTATTCAATACAAATCAGAGGTGGGCTTAACTTCAACACGGAAAACACGAGCAACGCCGGGTCCAACAGCTAATATATATATATATATATATGGTTGAAATTTATAGAAAAACAAAAGACGAAGACAGGCGAAGGACAACAAGCAGGTGTATTAGTTTAACGCTTGGGAAGAAGGGATACACACACACACACACACACACACGTGTGTGCGTGTTTGTAGGTATATATATACGTATCTGTATTCATATTTCTATATATGTATATGTATATAAACACTGCTGAAGTGATAACATAGCAACACACACACACACACACACACGGTGGGCCTGCTCTCAGTTTCTGTCTACTAAATTCACTCCTAAAACACTAGTCGGGTCGGAGCAATAGCAGAAGACAATTGCCAAAGTTTCCGCACAGTGGGACCGAACCCCAAACCAAGCTTTTCAATCACACAGCCGCGCTGGCAAATATTCAAAATAATAAAAAAAAGAAAACGTTTATAAATAAAATACAAGCTTTATTTCCACATTTAATACATTTTTATCGACAAATTTTCAGATTTTACTCCCTATGATTGTTTCAAATCTATATAAACTTGTAACGGTGCTGAAATCCAGCTTGTCGGAATGAGTCAATAACTCCGATACCGGTCCTGCACACAGCATATAAGGAACACAAACACCATTCAACAAAATAGTACAACACACATTACTCATACACCATACAACAGACAAAACATTTAAACAATAGGAGAAACAACAAACCAAGCCTGACAACAATACAACACTGATTTAGTATACAAATACGATTCTGTTTATGTATACATAGAATTGCGCAGAAGTTATAGGAGCGCTACACAGGAAACTCTTGGCTCTTTGAGTTAATTATGCTGCTTTAAGATTAAACAAATAAATGAATAAATGTGTCGGTGTGGTAGTGGTGGTGGAGGCGCAATGGCCCAGTGGTTAGGGCAGCGGACTCGCGGTCATAGGATCGCGGTTTCGATTCCCAGACCGGGCGTTGTGAGTTTTTATTGAGCGAAAACACCTAAAGCTACACGAGGCTCCGACAGGGGATGGTGGCGAACCCTGCTGTACTCTTTCACCACAACTTTCTCTCACTCTTACTTCCTGTTTCTGTTGTGCCTGTAATTCAAAGGGTCGGCCATGTCACACTGTGTCACGCTGAATATCCCCGAGAACTACGTTAGGTGTACAAGTGTCTGTGGAGTGCTCAGCCACTTGCACGAAAATTTCACGAGCAGGCTGTTCTGTTGATCGGATCAACTGGAACCCTCGACGTCGTAAGCGACGGAGTGTCAACAACAACAGGTAGTGGTGGTGGCGTGTACACGGATATACGCTTGTGCGTACATCCGTGTACACCCCACGTTTGATGCAGGACTCTCCTGCATTAAACGATAGATGAGGGTTCAGCAACGGGTTTTGTCGAACGATCTGCAAGGGTGATTTGTTTGGAGTGACCAAACGATGGTGCTGCTGTCTATCGGACTCACTCCCTCCGTTAAATCGATATTGCCGGCAAAGATGCACCGTGTGCCACATGTCAGATGTCCAAGCGATCGCAGAGCAACTTTGAGATGAGGTGATTTGCTCAAGAACACTAATGTAGCACCTGGTCCGGGAATCGAAACAACGATCTTGTGATCACATCTGTACTTATGCGCATACATGCATACGCACGCGCACACGCACACATATACACACACATATACTGTACATAATAATTAAGCATATAATTATTATTTACATCGTTTCTTAATTTAACATCGAATACACACATACGTATATATATATATATATATATATATATATATATATATATATGCACATATACATACATGCACACACTTATATGAACTTACGTACATATATACACACACACGCACTCACAGAGACACACACACACACACACATGCACACAGAGACACACACAGACATATATACACACACACATATATATATATACATGCATACACACGCATGCACACGCATATATAACCTTACGTACATACACGCATACACACGCACGCACAAAGACAGACATACACACACACACACGCAAATTTAGAAATTGTATGAAAAAAGAGGAACTATGAAAAAGGAAAGAGAAGTAAAGAGAAATTGAAAAAAAACATTGATAGGGAGGTTGATAGAGAGGATGCGAAAGTCACAGAAGGTGAGTAGGGGGCAGAGGAATGGGATGGCCAAGGAAAAAGAAAAAAAAGAGAAGAAAAGAGGTACCCGACTGAAATTGTAAAATGTGTAAGCTTCACAGTGGACGTGCAACACTGAGCATAGCTAATCAAGATGGCCGGGTTGGCAACTAGTGTATCAACCGACTAACAACGGACGTTGGGGGGTTTTTTTTTTGTTGTTTTGTTTTGTTTTGTTTTGTTTTGTTTTGTTTTGTTTGTTTTTGTTTTTTTCCTAACTGCGACATTTGCCTGGTCCAAGGCCGGACTAGCGTTGTTGTTTGTTAGCAAAAAAAAAAAAAAAAAAAAAAAAAAAAAAAAAATAATAATAATAATAATAATAATAAAAAAGATGCAGCCACTTAGCGTGTTCATACAGCATCTCTGTTGCATAAAATGGGCAGAGAATGCGCACTGCTGCTTTACAGCATTTGGGTACATGTACATATGTATCGATCTATCGATCGCGAAAATAGGTAGATAGATAGGAGAGAGAGAGAGAGGAGAGGAGGGAAGAGGAGAGAAGATGAAGGAGAGAGGTCAGAGAGACAGACAGATATATTGATTTAGCACTAGGTAGGTTGTTACGTAGATAGGTAGAAGGCAGGTTCTGGCTAGCTAACCAGGTAGATGAATAAATTTACACATATATATATACATATGCACATAAGCATATTCACATATGCATATGCATACACACACACGCGCATATATATATCATATATATATATATATATGCACACACACATATACATGTGTGTGTAGATTTATATGTGCACACACACACTTATGTGCGCGCGCACATACACACACACAAGCACAGACATACATAGGTGTGGCTGTTTGGTAAGGTGTTTGCTTCCCAGCCACATGGTTCGGGTTCGGTCCCACTGCATGGCACCTTCTGCACCTACTGCCAGAACCTCGGGCTGAACAAAGCCTTGTAAGAGGATCTAGTTTACGGAAACTGAAAGGAGCCTATCGTACACCACCTGTCTTCGTCTTTTGTTTTTTTCGTGAATCCTCTCTCTATATAAACATACATATATATATATAGCGTTCGTGACATACACACTTCACGTCTGGTTGTACAGCCTTTTTGTTTGTTTATTTCACCGTTTCGTTTTCCTGTCTTGTTTTCCGTCCGACACTACCCTCCACGAAAACAATTTAATTTGTGTTCGTGGGAAGAACCATTTTAACGATGCGTACTGCCTTTATTCTTCGAAACGCCGGAGTTTTAATGGTAGCAGCTGATGAAGGGATGTTTCTATGTGGCCTGCTTGTTTGTTGCACCTTGTTTACCATTTTTGTCCTTGTTCTTTTGCCACGTCATGTACCCAGTTATGTATCTATATGTACATGTGGATGAACGTATATACATACATGTACATATATATGCATATACTCATATATTGTTTATATATATATATATATATATATATATATATATATATATATATATATATATATACCAGCAGGGGCGTATATTCCGGGTGTGGGAAAATGGTAAATCCATTATAAATATTAACTTTATTCATTAATTTAATGACAAATCTTGTTGGAAGGTGGATTGATGATGCATGTAGGAAATAGATGGGCTAGTTTTATCTATTTATATGGTGGAATACCTGTCGGGTATCTATAACTCTGAGTGTATATCTACGGGAGTGCACCTTATCTATGCGTGCGTATGTATGTATAAATATGCATTTATGTGTGTGCATGAACGCGCGTGCAGTACATATCTACACTCACATATGCGTGTATGTTTGTGTTTGGATATGTATATACATACACTTACAATATACAAACACAGAAACGTATAAACATAAACACATATATCGTATACACTCATCCGTGTATATATGTGTGTGTACGTATATATATATATATATATACACGTAAAAACATGCACATACATGTATATATGTTTATATGTATACATGTCTCTGTTTGTCTCTCTATCTATACGGACTTACATACATACACGCACACAAACATACGTATATACATGCACATATGAATATAAATATCAATATATATATACACATACAGAAATCAGCAAGACCACAGTGGTGCTCTAGCATGGCCGCAGCTACAATGCTGAAGCGAATAAAAGAATATATATAAATATATATATATATATA